>NW_027204704.1:1117500-1299888 GCF_024711535.1 Dipodomys merriami | reverse complement strand
CTGAGTGCACAATTTCCAATTTTTCTTTCTAATCACCAAGCATGAAACTGCAATTTTATAAAACTGCTAGATGACTGTCGAGGAAGAACATACTTAGTTTCCTAGCTCTGTGAAGATCCATGAGAGTAGAAAGCAATATTAGGGCATTTCTTACCTCATTCCAATGACATCAAAGACATGTTGCTAGTGCTCATTGATTTGCTAAGCTGGTCATCCATCTTGACAGTGGTCATATTGCTGTTGGCCTTAGCAATTGCTACCCCATTTTCTTCAAGTGCAACTTGATTGCACTGAGCAGGATTCTTTCCTTCATGCAGTCCTGCATGAGGAATTAAAAACAGAAAGCTCCATTATTACCCCAATTCCTTTTAATTATTTTTTCAATTCCAGTCCCGCAAATGCATTTTGTCTTTACCAATGAATAGGTCCATGCCTTTTAATGATTTTTGTAATTAAAAAATTTTCATTGTCCTATGACAACACAATTTTCTAGGGAAAGGCTAAAAATTGAAGAAAGACCCTATAAGCATATTTACAATGTGTTAATTGTTACTTTCTTAATGCAACAGCCTCTCTAATTTCTTTCCATCCTAACTTACTTGAGAACCTACAAATGGATGGAACTCAGTTTAATTAACTATAAGAACATGAGTCTTGTTATTTATATTACATCTGGGGCCTAGTGACCACAAAAGGTCCTTTGGTAAACTATTAACACTCATTGCATAAATAGTGAAGCAAAAGAGATTTTTTTTGTTACATGAAAAACCTCCCCAAGTTTTTCAGAGAGAAGCAAAAGTACCAAATGTAGAACCAGGAATAATTACTGATGGTGCTGATATGTCAGAGAAACTATTCACATCAAGGTGAACTGTGTTTTTGGTTTATGACTGAACTAAATTCCTTTCGTTTTGGTCCCCTTCTTTGTAGAGATCTTGATTTCTTTGGTTTTCAATCCCAAATAATTTAATAATTTTACTGATATCCCATCTTTGAAAATGGATCTCACCTCTTTTGTGTGCCTGTTAAAGGCCCAGATATTGGTCTTGGGTTCTTTTCCATCATGGCTTCTTTTGAGATGAGATTAGTCAGAAGGGCTAACACTTGTGCAAAAGAGCTGAAAAGTTTACAGGTTTTATGAAGGAATCTGGGTGGATTCAATTGACTGGGTGAGTTTGTACTGATTTATATATAGCATTGATTTTATATTTTATGTTAGGCAAATGTAATCTTACTGCTTACACCAAAGCAATATATGTGTGTTTATATACATAAATGTATGTCTATATGTCTGACTGTCTTCGACATAACTGCAAACTTTTATTTTAAAACTATATCGAACTCAAGTAATTGGTATAGCTGGTATTTCAAATAAAGAAGGCAGATATTTTTTGCCTCAGACCATCAGTATTTATTGAGCATTTACAGTGTACTAGGCACAATAGAACATACAGAAAATATTGCCTGCTCTAGAGGATCTTACATTCTGTAAGAAAAAACAAATGCACCTTTTCAAATGGCATTTTTGTTTGCTGTTTTCTGTTATGTACCAAGGAAATATTCTGTAGGATGAGATTTAGGTATAACAGCCTCATCATTATTGCGAGAAGAAAGATTTAATGGCAAAAATGACAGACAGACCATTTGGGATAGAGTTTATAAGAGATACACAATCTCATCAACTAAGGTAAGATGTGCTGCAGTAGAGGATGTTGGAAATAGAGTATGGGATGCAAGCAAAGGAACAAGGGATCTTACAGAGTATGTAGAGCCAGAAAGATCATGTGGCCATTTCCCAAGTACACAGCCACTAAGACAAGTGACAAGGTAGAAGGCTTAAGAAAAGAAGGAAGTCCTATGCACCTGATAAACAGAATGACCAAAATCGAAGGCAAACTGTACCAAGAAATTCTGAAAAACCAAAACGGATTAGGAAGCATAGAATTTACAGTTAATGCTATCCAATGTCATATGGGCCAATTTTTCACTCCTCAAGGGAGAAAAAAACACTTTTGCTTTTGAGGTGAGGGGAGAATGGGGAATATGGGAGGTATTTGGTAGTTACATTAGTATTTTTGTTGTTATGATAAACTTTGCACTTTAACTCAGTAAAAGCCTATTACTTGCCAAAAGGGACTAAGAAACAATTTTCTAATAATGTACAATTTCCTTAGAGGAGATTCAAACTCAAAAGAAAGATTTACATGACAAATAATAGAGAAAGTAGTTGAAAAGTCCATTCAAAAATGTTTTATTCCACTTAAATGAACTTAATACATGTGTTCTTAACAATTATGCTTGATTGTTCATGAAAATTTCAAGACATTCAACAAAGCAGGCCATCATCTTATTTCCCCGTTAATTAGTTTTATTTTACAACACATGTGTTTGAGGCACACAGCAAAAATGAAAAAAAATCACAGAAGGAAAATTAATCTAAAAATAAGTTAAATACATAGGGTTTTTTTATTGTGAAAATACTGTACAAAGGGGTTCAATAACATGGACAAGATAATGAGTACATTTCTTATCAAGCATTGTAGCCTCCTCCTTTGTTTCCCCTTCCAATCCCTTCCCATCCTCCCCCCATCCCCCAACCCAATCCTGCTCCCCCCCCCACCAAAGTTGTAAAGTTCATTTTTCCACATAACATCTTCCACATATCATCTCATTGTTGCGATGGATCCACCTGTATCCCTATTTAGGCAATTTTTTTCCCTTCCCCTCCACAAATTATACCAACCTCAAATACAGTGAAAGCAGATGGTATACCATGGGGGAGGGACATACAAAGCAACAAAGAAATAATCTTATAAATTTGTTAGAAACAATCACCTGAAAGAAAAAAGCATTTGAATACATATCTTAGGGTTCATTTCCCTAACATCAACTTATCTGACCTTTTCTGCTTGACTCAGTCATATACTAGTTATTGCAAATAAGGGAAACCATGGGACCTAAGTTTCTTTGGGCCTGGCTTACTTCACTTAATATAATTTTTTCCAAGTCTTTCAATTTCCTAAACATAGGGTTTTTTGTTTATAGCTTTGCTGAATATACATGAATAGTCAATACCAAGCAGTTCATTTTTACTACACCTTTACTTTTACATCAGTTCTTAGGTTGTCTAAAACAATGAAATACAAATAAAATGTGTAGCAAAAATAATTTTTGAGCAAACAGCAGGTAACTTCACAAATATTGGAATGTGAACTGTTTCTGCCCTTATCCAGAGTTAATTGGGTCACAACTTTGTCTGAAAGAACACTTCTGGTACTGTAGTCAAAGGTGTGCTCACTGAAATAGACTCTTCCACAGAAATACATGATTCCAACTTGGAATAGCCATGGAATATTGTTTGAGCCACAGCCATACAAGGGCTCCAAAACTTCATAATACCCACAATAACTACAACTGTGACTGGAAACAATTTCCCTCTTATTTCCCACCAGTACAAACCAATATGTAGGAAGATTTCTTTGCTTAGACATGGAATCAGTTTCAACACTGGCCCTTGTGAAGTCACCATGAACCAAAGCACATGCCAAACATTTATAATATTTAAAAATTCCACATCATCATACTGGCCATCTCATGATGAAAACCGATAACTCACTAAATGTTAACAGGCTCTACTCTCCTAATATGAAACAAACAAACAAAAAACACATGGTAATACAGAAATTAAAATAGAAGTAACATAACCCACATAAAGTATAAAGTTCAGCAATGACTTCATCAAAAGCTGTGTTTTCAAGAAAGGAAACTTCCTCTCGGGAGTTCAGAATCTCATAATAGAACACTGAGAAGTTAAGGGCCAGACACAATCTGATAGGATGCACTGGTTGAATTTCCTTTTTGCTGATCTCAAAAACTTCTTGGTATGCTTGGTGTGACTGATTCACAATTCCTTTCTTGTCATCACCAGCAGCAAACCTCAGTCTTGGTAGCAGTCTTTCTTCATTCTCAAATAGGAGACTTTGCTCTCTGCTTGTGGAGCATTAGGGATCAAAAACTTTCCCAAAAGAGACAGTATATCATTGCAGATCTCTTAGCTTGTTCTCAATTCTTTCTGTGTTCTCAGACAATCTGCTGATTTTTTCAGCATCTTTTGCCTTTTGCTCAATACTTGAAACTACCCTCCAAGAGGACCTATGGGCTCCAATAAGCAGCTGAGAGAAGATTCCTTTCCTCATTAGGTAATTCAGCTTCTTGCTCACTTACAGACTTGATGCAGGCTGCCATGTCAGCATTTCGCTCAGCCTGCTTGGCCATTTCGGCCTTCTGCACCATGTCATTTCTTTCCATGACTGGATGTTCTGTGTCCTGAAGGTGGAGGAAAGACAAGGGGTCATTGGTCTCTGGACGGTGGCATAAGCAGAGGTGAGGCTGAGACTCTGTCCCTAGATCTCACAGCTCACAGGCTCCAGCAACTCTGCAGACATGGGGCTTCTTCAAATCCAATTTTATTGTTTTTCCATGTCACCAATATCCTTAATTCGCCCTGAAAATTTCACAACAGTTAAAGTCCATTTTGCTTGCTGCTCATTTTTTGTCATTTTAAAATGGTTTCATATCCAGGCCTACTAGTAGCGTGTGAATGTGGGATTTATTTTTTGAAACAATAAGGCCTATGGCAGTGTGTATGGTGCCAGGTGTTCATTCGAGGATGACCTCACACCATGATGATATGATGAATGAAATCCTCCCTTCTACACCAAGTGTCACTCAGAGCCAAGAAGTTCACAATTGTGAAGAGTTGGGACATGCTCAAGTTCCTGTCTAAAGTCCCAAGAAATGGGAAATCTGAACTATTTATATGGATCTAACTTCATACAGAGTTTCTGAACACTACTTTTACACATGAGATGCTCAATGTTAGTTAATCTATATTCCTCATCTTTTAAAAACATTCTGCAATATTTTTCTGTTGTTTAAATGTGCAAGAAAATTCCATTAAATTACTAAGTTTTTATTTAATGTTCTGTGATGAATCCACTTTTTAAAACATTTTTCTAGGGCTTGGAATGTGGTTCAGTGGTAGAGTGCTTGTCTCGCATGCATGAGGCCATGGGTTTGATTCCTCAACATCACATGAACAGAAAAAGCCAGAAGCAGTGCTGTGGATCAAATAGTAGAGCCCTAGCCTTGAGCTGAACAGCTGAAGGACAGCACCCAGGCCCAGAGTTCATGCCCCACGATCTACAAAAATATATATACATATTTTTATTTAAAATGTCATAGTTTTCCAATGTAGTTTTTATAAATATCTTGGAAGAGAAAATATAACAGGGGGCACCACTTTATTACCATTATCAGATGAGAGGACTCATGATACAAAATAAAACAATGTCAGAATCTGAAGTGTGGCATAAGGAGTAGATCATGAACATAAAAGCCAAGAATTAAAGCATCATGAGTTTAAAGCTAATTACCAACATAAACAAAAGCAAAGGTAAATATAGTAATAGAATTTCATGACACAGAAATAATGCATCATATTTTTGTGTTGAGGTCCACATAGAGAATGTTAGACATGGAAATCCAGAAATTTTAGGTGGGTTTTCAGAGTACAATGAGAGAGAAAGAGAGTACTGATAACTTTGTCCCTGTGATTTGGAGGATCCTGGGGAAGTGATCACAAGCAGTGTCATCAGGAGAGTGCAGTGGATAGTCGATGATGAAGGGAAAATAGCTTGTGTGGTTCTCAGTGAGTTAGGGACTATGGCAGAGACTGGGTATCTACAAGGTGAAAGGATCCTTCACATTCATCCCAGGGGACCACACATAGGAAGGCAGGCACAGGAGAAAGATTATTATAAGGTTTATTAAAGAGGCCATAATGTCCTGGTAGCGGGAGCACATGGTGTTTTTCCCTATGCAGATAGCAGGAGGGTCTGTGGCAGGAAGTGAGATAGGTGGGTATTCAGGTGGGTCTGGGAAGAGAGAAGAAGGGAGCAGCTGTATGGCTGGAAGCTCAGAGCTGGAAGGAGCCCAGGTCTGGGTGGAGCTGAAGACCAACGGCGGGCATAATGCTTACATTCCCCAATTTGCTGATTAATATACATAGGGGAACCAGGCCGGGGGATATGGAGGTTATTTCTTCTTGAGCAACTTCTGTAAAGGGGCAAAGTAGTCAGGGGCTCCTTCTTTATTGCCCACCCAGTTACCATCCAAGAAGCGTCTGCTTGACTGGTTGGTAAAGGTCTTTTTTTCCATGAAAATAGTTATCTAAAATTCAAGACACATTGAATAAAAAACAAAGTTGCTGTTCAGGCAAAAATTGCTCTTAGCAGCCCAAGAAAGAAACAAGCCAGGAAGGCTTGATTACCCGAAGACACAAAGCATGGTACCTGACTCCTGGGATCCTGGAGGGGGGAGATAAGACTTTTTCCACTTTAGGATTATAGTAGCCTGAGGAGGGAGGTAGCAGAGATATTTAAAGGTACCAGAGTCAACAGATGTCATGGGCTCTTTCGGCTACTTCCTGCTGGAGAAGTGAAGGAGTCACTGGAGCTGGGGTCATTAGAGTCCAGCAGGGCAATGTAAATGATGTCTCCAGTTGCCTGTAGTAACAGGATAGCCATGACTTGCTCCTAGGTGTTGCCCTGGGTGGGGGCTGTTATCCTGTTAAAGGAGACTTTTGGATACATCAGGCAAAAAGATGACAAGGTAACAAGGTCAATTAACATGAATGGCATAGAAGAACACATATTTGCCATGAAAAGTTATATTTGAAGCATTAGCCCATACTCAGGGCAGTAGGGAGAAAGGGGATGTCTAGTGTCTTTTGCACAACTAGGTAGGGGAGAAGATAATGGACTAGTTGGGAATACCAGTCAGAGGCTACTATAAATACAAATAGCAAGTAGCAAAAACAAGACTGGAACTTTCTGTCCAGTTAGAAGATAGACAGGTATGGACATTAGGTGGGCAAGCAACTATTTCTCTTGTTCATCCAGCTCTGATTAATTTTGAAATGGCAAGCCTAAAGTGACTTCATTTAGGATGTTATCTCCTCTTACTGCTCTCCATGGTTTTCCATTTTCAGGGCTAATTTTGTCCTAGATGGTGTGGGGTTGAGGGGAGGGAGGGGAAGAGAGGGGAGTGCGGTGTCTCAGTGTCTGTTGCTGGGAGAGCTTGTCCTAGTTGGCATTGACTGGGTTTGAACTCAAGGTCTGGGTAGTCTCTCTGAGCACTTCTGCAAGGCTAGTGCTCTACCACCTAAGAGAGTTCCTTGGAGGTGAGATTCCTTGAGCCATGCCTCCAGACGTGCTTGGCTGATTAGCTGGGATACTGAGTTTTAGAGAGATTCTTTGTGCTCAGGATGGCTTTGAACTGTGGCAAAAGGAGTCTTTGTCACAAAAGCCCTTTTTATGTCCAATTAAAGCAACAAGGAAATCAATGAGATTGAGGTTACCTATAACTTGTAAACAATTAAGTAACAATTACTTGCCAGAGTTTTGTAGTAAATCTCAGTAGATGTTTTTAAACTGCATCTGATTGGCATTCTAAGTACCTCCACTTGCCTCTGGAAAGCATGTTTAAAGTCACTTATATACAACATTTAACCTTTAACAGATGTACAGACCCTTTCTTGCCTACAGCAGCACAGCTTGTTTAACATTTTGGGTTATAAAATCATTTTTCTGGCTGGCTCAGTAGCCTGATCTGTAGTGGTTGCAACAATGCCTGCCTCTGTAGGCAGTCAGATCTCAATAGGGACCTAATCTCAGGTCCACAACTCTCTTTTCTTAACAGATGAGATAATATGGCTGGGCCAGCTCAAAACTCACTGCCAATTGGAACTTTGAACAGATACAGGGGGATTGGGATTTAAATTATCCCTCATATTTTACAACTTTACCTTTTACTACACACTATCTTAGATGACTGGGAAGTCCATGCTGTGTTAGACAGACATGGGCATTAAGCATGCCTACAAACTATCTTCCCATGACCTCCAGGCTCTGATCAAGCTTTGAAGAGACAAGCACAAGTGACTCCAGGATCTGATACCATCTCTGCCATCCAAGGAGCAGTGTCTTACTGCCTCTGCATGTACCAACATTTTCAGGGTTCCAGGAATGCCTTTGTCTATGCTGGGATAAGTGCATCCTTGGCATGGTTGGTGGACTTGAACTCAGGGTTAGAGCATTGTCCCTCAGCTCTCCACATCAAGGCTAGTACTTTGCCACTTTGAACTCCAAACCAACTCTGCTTTTGAACACTCTGCTGGCAGATTAGAGATGACAATCTCACAGGGACCTTTCTTTGCCAAGCCTGGCTTGACACCAGTTTTCAGATCAATGAATCTTTACTTGTGGGCATATTTACTCCAACTAAAGGCAAATGATGGTCATTGGAAGTGGATTTATAACCATGGTCTTACCTGGAACTTATTAAGGGGCAAAATTACGTGTGTCAAACTTGTCCTCTGTTCTTTATTGTGGGCCTTTTGGAAACTGTTACAAAAAAACCTATAATGGCAAACTAGGTTAAGCAATCATTTTGGTGATCCTAATTTATCTTTTCTACTTTGAAATAAACTTTAGGATAATTTTCCCTTTTAAACTTTTCTTTGTCTGGGAGGCCTGCAACTATCCACAACTTCCCAAATTTTTACAAAGTGTAGGCCATTTTTAATCCCTTTTTAAAAGTTAGTTTAATTTGCATTTAAATGCTTCATTGAAACACTGGGCAACACCCTTTACCTCTTGGCTGAAAGTTTAAACTCTATGTATTTACCTATGCATTAGAAAGCCACAAGGATCATTTTTACCTGTATTTTACCCTGCAAAATATCTAGCAGAGTCCTATTTTTTCTTATCTCTATAATCCCATGGATATCTGTAAGTATTCTGCTAGCTCTTGTTCCTCATTTTTTTGAAAGTCTAGCTTTTTTAAATTGCTACAGAATTAAATTTAGCAAAACCATAACATAATTGTGATTTGTTACAGCCATCTTCATGGAACTGGAAAAAGCAATATTAATGAGGGTAGAGAGATATTCATACTCTTGAGAAATTCACTTTCAGCCTCCATAACAGTGAGAAAACACAGGCACTCCACATTATCTACACTAGTGTTTTATTATAACTCACTCAGAACAACATCATAATGAACTAAAAGTGAATTAGTCACAATTGACGTGTCCGCAGTAATTAATTAAATATAAAAAACAGTACTAAAGTCATTTTGGGGTTACTCATCCAAAGCCAAATGTTTCTGAATCATGTTTTCATTTACCCACCAAAGAAACTAGAAATAGAGATGTGATTCAAGTAGTACAATTTAGCCTTGAGCAAAAGTACTTAAGGAAAGTGCCTAGGCTTTGAGTTCACACTACAAGACTTCTACCCACCCACAAAGAAAATGTATTCCCAAATATGTGTTCTTTCATGTTTTCTTTCTTTTTTGGGGGCGGGGTCCGGTCGCGGGGCCTGAACTCTGGGCCTGGGCGCTGTCCCTCAGCTCTTCAGCTCAAGGTTAGTGCTCTACCACTTGAGCCACAGCACCACTTCTGTTTTTTTTTTCTTTTTGCTTATGTGGTGCTGAGGAATCAAACCCAGGGCCTCATGCATGCAAGGCAAGCACTCTACCACTGAGCCACCTTCCCAGCCCTTCTTTCATGTTCTCTGAATGTTTCATAAACTTGTGGATGAAAGATGATGAGACAGATTTTACTCCTGTACACATTTTGTAATAAACAAGGAGTGTTATCTTTCAACATATATTCCATTCAGAAACTCAACTGGAATAGTAATAGTGTTATAATGCATGGACCACACATATAGTGGAAGAGCAGTAGAGAAGTCAGTGCTCTCATGTCCTTGGCTTCAAGCATGATAGCCTTTCCCCATCTATCACTACCAAACCACTTTGGATGATCTCAGTCAAATCTCAAAGGTCCAGAGCTCTTATTTCTGAGAAGAGTTTGTTCAATTTCCTCCAACAACCATTCCTTAATGTAAATGATACAAGTCAACAACTTCAGTATCTTAATTATTTCTCAAGCCTGGAAGTAATTGATACCTATCACTTTTGTCCAACCTTTCAATATGAAGGTACATCATCCCTACTCAATACAATGAGAGGATGAGAAATGCTGGCTCAGTGGGTGGTTTTCCATTACACCTAGTTTAATTCTGCCATAAAGGGTTGCTCTATAAATCACAGAGGTTTCTGCCAAAAGTTTTCCTACATTGGGTTTCATTTTGTGTGAGTGCTCCAATGCTGACTGAAGGGTGATTTCTACTTGAAAGACCTCCTCTAATGTTCACTAGACATTCTGTCATGTCTCCAGGTCTCTGAAACCTGTAGAGACATGACTTCTGGCTAAATATTTGTCTACATTTATTATATTTACTTTTTCTTTCCTGTTTATATTCTTGGATGCACTGAGGACTGACTTCACAGTAAAAGTCATTGCATATTTGTTATATTTGTTAGTTTTCTTTTCTCTTATGGGACTCATTTCTCTGATGAACACTGAGGTATGACTTCGAAGTAAGATTTTCTACATTGGTATTATCCATAAGTTTTCATTCTTGTTTGTGCTCTATAAACACTCATCCATTCATGTCTTCTTAGTGAAGGACTTTTTGAATACTTGTTACATTCATAAGGTTTCTCTCCTGTGTATTTGCTGATGAAAATTTAAGTATGATTTCTTCTCAAAAAAATTCCACATATTTTATTCATAAGATTTTTCTCTGTGTGCCTCAATGTTGAACACTGAGGTATGCCTTCTGTGAGAAAGACTGCACATTTGCTATAATCACAAGTCATATATCCTGTTTGGGTTCTCTGATAAAAAGCTGATTTTTCTTCCAGGTGAAATATTTTCCATATTTATCAAATTCCTAAGGTTTCTCATCTGTGTGGATTCTTTTATGCCTGATGATCTGTGAACTCCATGTGAAGGACTTGCCACATTTCTTACATTCATATGTTTTCTCTCCTGTGTGTGTTCTCTGATGGACAGAAAGGTGTGTCTTACATAGGAAATACTTTCCACATTTGGTACATTCATAAGATTTCTCTCCTGTGTATATTCCCTGATGGACATTAAGATGTGCTTTCTGGGTGAAAGACTTTCCACATGCATTATATCCATAAGGTTTCTCCCCTGTGTGTGTACTCTGATGAACAGTAAGGTCTGATTTCTGGGTGAAAGTCTTTGCACACACATTTCATTTTTAACATTTCTCTCCTGTGTGTGTTCTCTGATGATAACAAAGGTGTGTCCTCTGAGTAAAACACTTTCCACATTTGTTACATTCATTAGGATTTTCTCCTGTGTGTATTCTTTGATGGGCAGTAAGTTATACCTTATGTCTGAAATACTTTCCACATTTTTTACATTCATATAGTTTCTCTCCTGTGTGTGTTCTCTGATGAACTGTAAGGTCTGAATTTTGGGTGAAAGACTTTGAACACGCATTACATTCATAAGTTTTCTCTTCTGTATGTGTTCTCTGATGGAGAGTTAGGTGTGACTTACATATGAAATACTTTCCACATTCATTACATTCGTAAGGTTTCTGTTCTGTGTCAGTTATCTGATGCTTTTTGGGACCTAACTTCAGAGTGGAAATTTTCCTACATTCTTCATATTCATAGAGTTTCTCTTCTCATGGTGTTTTAGGTTGACAAGTCAGTTCTGACTTCTTAGAGATAGATTTTGCACATTGCCCACACTCATCAGGCTTCTCTGGATATTTCCTCTGAGGTTTTGTAAGGTGTAAATCCTTACTGATTGAATTCTTAATTCACTACCTGTATAAGAATTCTCTCCTGTGTGTCTTTTCTGATTCATAGTGTCTGTACACCTTAAGTGGAATGTTTTTCCACATATAGTGCTTTCAGGTCTTTTGCTCCCTCCCTGACAAATTTCTTGGGCAAGAAGAGCAGACTTATCATATTCTTCTCTATATTCATTATGGTTATAAGCAGGATCTCTGACACAAACCCAATTATGTGGAAAGAATATGGTCTCTGAGTTTAAAATCTTCCCTCCTCCATATTCAAAATACTGAAGCTCATTTGTACTCTCATAATTTTGACTAAAAGGCTCCAAATGTGTAACGAATTGTTTATCTATAGGAGACAGACCAGGCATATATGTAGCAGGCATCTCACCAGGCTCGCAATAAGGGAACATGTTCTGATGCTGAATGAACTCTACCTTCCTCACCCTTAAGGAGTTCTCGTCATTCCTATTCAGCTCTGGCTTCTGTTTTGAGGCCAAGTTAGAAGTTGTTAGTAATCTCACTCTTTGCTCCACTCTGTTACTATTCATGACAGCCACTTCACACAGACATTCATCTGAACCTTCCTGGTACATTGTAATCACATCCTCCATTACTTGAATATTTAAAATGAGTCATGAAACAAAAAAAACAAAAACATAAATGAGATCCTTATTGTAAAGGTAAAGATATTTTCCCATACTGTTAGTGATTTTAAAGTACTAAAATAGCTATTGATTTATGAGAGATATATTTCTTTCTCCATAATGTATTGATTAAGAAACTAATACTAATATTTTATGATGGAATTTTTTTTCTGCTTCAGTTCTCTTGTCTTTTTTATATCAGAGGAATTATTTACACAAATTACTAAAGTATTTACTGCTAGCATTTTAGGCTGCATATGGTCATATGTAGTATTCTTGGTTTTTTTCTGAAGTATTGCTTTGCTTGATCTTAGGGGACTAGCTGCTTTATGTTTTTTTCCTTAAAATAATATATATTATGCTACTCTACATCTTAAATATTAGGAGAAGAGTATTTTCTAATTTTGGAGATCATACCTTTTTTTTATACAAGCTTTTTGCCTGTCACCTGAGGGTAAGGTTTTATACACACATCTCTTCGGTTCTAACTTCCCACAATGAATTATTTTAAGTATCTTAGTAATTTTAAAATTTGTTTCTCTACTTTTTAGACCAAGTTTCATCAAAATTTACTCCTGCCCCTCAAACCCATGGAAGCTCAAAGATTCTCCAGCTCACCACCTAGTTAATCATTCTCTCTAGACTAAAACTTTGATTCTGTATCCTGGCGACTCCCCACCTTATCATTATCAGCCTTGTCCTAGTTTCAAAGAAAATGAAATCTCATTTTCGACATTTCTAATTTTCTTTTTTGTCAGAACAATTTCCACACCGAGAAAGAATTGCTAACTTTAACTTTATTGCCATTCACAGTTCAGTATGTATCTACATGCATTTTTGATTCACAAATCTAACACAAAGAATCACCTAGTTCTCTGCAACACATGGGACTCAGGGGAATTAGGAATATTATTGGTCAGTACAGAGCATGATGAACTTACCAACTCAGTTCTGGATCCAAGATCGCTATGGAACTTGCCTTGACTCACCTGTGAAATTCTTTTTTTTTATTGTGAAAATACTGTACAGAGGGATTACCATTACATGGGCAAGATAATGAGTACATTTCTTATCAAGCATTGTTGCCTCCTCCATTGTTTCCCATTCCCGTCCCTTCCCATCCTCACCACCGGCCATCCTACCCAACCCTCTCCCCTCCCAGTCTCCCCAAACAGAGTTGTAAAGTTCATTTTTAGACATAACGACTTGTACATCTCATTGTTGCAATGGGTACAACTGTATCCTTATTTAAATGAGTTGTTTTCTCCCTTCCCCTCCACAAATTATACCAACATCAAATACAGTGTAGGCAGGGTTTATACCATGGGGAAGGGACATACAAAGGAACAAAGAAATAATCTTATAAATATGTTAGGAAACAATCACATGAAAGAAAAAATATTGAATACTTATCTTGGGTTTCATTTCCCTAACATCAACCTATCTGACTTTTTCTGCTTGACTCACACATAGTTATTGCAAATAAGGGAAACCATTGGGCCTATGTTTCTTTGGGCCTGGCTTACTTCACTTAATATAATTTTTTCTCAGTCTTTCCATTTCCTAAGAAATGGGGCAATGTCATTCTTTCTGATAAAGGCATAGAATTCCATTGTGCATATATACCACATTTTCTTGAGCCATTCGTCTACTGAGGGGCATGTGGGTTGGTTCCATATCTTAGCTATGGTAAATAATGCAGCAATAAGGGAGGGGGGTATAATTGGGTGGGGGGAGGGGGGAGGCTGGGAAGGGAGGTGAAGGGTAAACAAAGGAGGAGGCTGCAATGCTTGGTAAGAAATGTATGCATTATCCTGCCCATGTAATTGTAGCCCCTCTGTACAGTATGTTCTCAAATAAAATAAAATAAAATTTAAAAAAAAATGCAGCAATAAATATACTGGTGCTGGGAACTTTAGTGTGTTCTTGTTTGTGATCATTTGGGTAAATGCCCAAAAGTGGGTTTGCTCGGTCATAGGCGAACACTATGTGGAATCTTTTGAGGAACCTCCATACTGCTTTCCAAAGTGGTTGAACAAGTTTACACTCCCACTAACAATGCAGTAAGGTTCCCTACTGTCCACACCCCTCCAGTATCTGTTATTATTAGACCTGTGAAATTCTAGTCTGAGGCTTCTCCCATATATGGCTTTTCATCTTGCTCCAGCTTGACAATTAAATGAAGTTTAGAAACACAGTGCCCTGTTAATAAGAAAGAGTGGGGACCTATTGCTCATGCTGTGTCAAACTATTTAATGCTAGCATTTTAGGCTGCGTATTGTCATATTTAGTATTCTTGGTTTTTTTCTGAAATATTGTTTTGCTTAATCTTAGGGGAATAGCTGCTTTGTGTTGTTTTTTTCCCCTTAAAATAATACATATTATGCTACTCTACTTCTCAAACATTACGAGAAGAGTATTTTCTAATTTTGGAGATCGTACCTTTTTTTAATACAAGCCTTTGCCTGTCACCTTAGGATAAGGTTTTATACCCACATCTCTTCAGTTCTAACATCCCACTATATATATATACCCACTATATATATATATATATATATATATATATATATATATATATATGTGTGTGTGTGTGTGTGTGTGTGTGTGTGTGTGTGTAGTGTGTGTATGTATATGTATATATATATGTATGTATATGTGTGTGTGTGTGTGTGTGTGTGTGTGTGTGCGTGCGTGCAGTGGTTCATGCCTGTAATACAGGCTGCTTCAAAGTCTGATGCCTGAGGCTTTCATTTTGAAGCCAGTAATGCCAGTAAAGTCTCCATGAGACACTTATTCAAATTAAGCACTCATAAACTGGAAGTGCAGCTAGGCTCAAACTAATAGAATGTTAGCCTGGAGAAAAAGAACTGAGTTCAAGCCACACAACCTTCAATGTTTAAACCAATGCTGAGGGAAAGTCAACCATCAAGCCAGTGAGAAATGAGAAAGATTTGGAGCAACCTGGTAAACAGAATATCTGAGATCTTACAGCTATTTTGACCTAGTTCTCATAAGATAACATCCTATGTTAATCATTTTTGTTTTTAAATTTCTAGATATAAAAGTGTGGTCATAGATAGCCAGATGCTTCCTTCATAAGTAAAAAAGAACTGCTAGCATGAACTTTCATGAACATCGCCTACTTCCTATAATACCAATTATATATTTATTAGTATAAAATATTTCTTAACCAGCTTTGCATTTTAATAGGCCTTAAGGTTAGGATGAATGTAAATAGATAGAGGCTTGAGGAACTTTCAAGAAAAACCCCCCAAAATGTGAAACATGACCACCACAAGAAGGATAGAGTAAAAAATATGAAGAGGGACATGATCTAAAAAAAAATAGAAGAAAAGTTTTAACAATTGCAATAAAATATGGCACTAATTTCTTGTTCAGTGCTTAAAAGGAAAGATTTTTTATTCCCAAAATGAAATCCATTACAAATGAACAATGGCCAACAATCCCTCCAATACAGTCATGCTTGAAAATATCAGAGGTGAATGATGCATAACACACAAAAATGAAAATATATCTGTAAAGTGTTGAAAGAAAATAGACTTCAATATACAATCCAGTGGGGAAAGGGCCTCTTCTAACAAAATACATTGAAGGTATTTCTAGGGAAAGAGAATGCTTCATTAATACATCTTCTTTTTAAGTGTTACAATAAATTATCCTGCTTCAAGTGAAAAAAATTGACAACTTATATCTACATAGAGGACAAGATTATTAAAATGGTAAATGTGTAGGTAAAAGAATATATAGAATACATATTGTATATAATTCCTCTTGTGGAAGGAAAACATAGCACTATATTCATGATTCATAAGCATGAAACTTCAATATGCAAACATATAAGTGTATTAAAAACAAAATACATTAACTGGGCATATAGATCAATTAATATTGTACTTGCCTGGCAAATATGAAGGCTTGAGTTCAAAGAATTAATTCTACAAAAACACTTAAAAGGGGAATAGATTTAGGTTATAAATATGATTATTCTATTGAAAAGTAACTATATTATGCCAGATAGAGCTACTGTGAGAATACTGTAAAATTTTAATGTTCTTAGTAAAAGTACAGTGAAGTACCTCCAGCAAGTTAATTTACTATGTGTACCTAGCAAAGAATGTGAAAGGGTAGGAAATTTGTGTGCTTGAAGTTCAATAGTATAACAATTTTCCTGCACATGGTACTTCTTCTGAAGCTCTATGCTTCAGCCTGAGAATGGCCTTTGTTTTTTACATAAAAATCTCTGGTTATTTCTTTATAAAGTAAATTTTCAATCTAATTACCAACTAGATTATAACGACTTTATAATATCCTTTCCAAAAAAATCTTGTAGGCCTTCCATATTTTGAGTTGCACAAATTCAATGGAACATAGAAACAAATCTTTGAAAAAGTATAGCACCTGTATTGAGCATGCAGTCTTATTTTTATCCTATGAACAATCCAGTATAACAACTATATACATCAGATTTAATTTGTAATAGAGGTGGTTCACATTGTATAGGAGAATACCTGCATGTTATATGAGAGGTGATTTACAGTGAAATGGAGGTTTGCAGATTACATAGAAGCAAAATAAGAAATAAATATGAGACGAGGAAGCAGATAATAAATTATACTAACATCAAATACAGTGAAAAGAGAGGTTATAATATGGGGGAGGGACATACAAAGCAACAAAAAAGTCACATGATACCTTGTAAATACATTAGAAACAATAGCAATGAAGAAAAACCACTTGTGTCCCTATTTTGGGGTTCATTTTGCTTAACATCATCTTATCTATGTCCTCTTTAGAGAAGTTTCTCTTTAAGTCTTTAGCCCACTTATTTATTGGGCAGTTGTTTCTTTGAGGATTTGCTGTTGAGGGATTTAACTTTTTTGAGTTCTAAGTATATTTTAGATATGAGAACCTTGTCTACTGTATGACTAGTGAAGATCTTATCCCAATCCATGGGCTTTCTATTCATCTTGCTGCATGTAGAAGCTCCGTAGTCTCATGTAATCCCATTTGTCCAACCTTTCTTTGATTTATTGTTTTTCTGGGTCTCTATTAAGAAAATTTCAGCCTGTGCTTAGAAGCCCTAGATTTTCTCCTGTTCCTTCCTGTAATGTTTTCAGGGTGTGTGCTTTCATTTCCAGGTCTTTTATTCCTATAGAGTTGATTCTGTTGCAGGGTGATATATACAGTTCTATCTTAAGTTTTCTACAGGTGATTATTCAATTTTGTTAGCACCATTTACTGAAATGGCTGTCTTTCTTCCATTGTAGTTCTTTAGCTCCCTCCTCAAAGATCAGATGGCTATAGATCTGTGGGTTCATTTCTGGTCCTCAGGTCTATTCTTGTGCCAGTACCAAGCAGATTTGATCACTATGGTTTGTAGTAAAGTTCGAAAGTTGGAATTGATATTCCTCCAGTGCTCTCCTTTCTGCTAAGGATTCTGTTTGTTTTTTGGGGTCTTTTATTATTTCATATGAATTTTTGGATTGCTTCTTCTATTTGATTGAAGAATGAGATTAGGTATTGAGAGCTATATCACTTTGAATTTGTAGATAGCCTTTGGCAGTATTGCCATTTTCAAGATGATAGTTCTCCCAATCCAAGAACAGGGGAGTTTTTCCACTTGCTTAGTTCTGCTTTAATTTACTTCTTCATGTTTTTAAAGTTTTTTTCATAGAGGTCCTTCACCTCTTTTGTTATGTTAACTCCTAAGTATTGCATTTGGGGGGGGCGGCTATTACAAAACAGGTTGCTTTCCTAATTTCAGCCGCATCTTCTCTTTATTGGCATACAGGAAAGCCATTGATTTCTAAGGGTTAATTTTATACCCTATTACTTTGGCAAGGTTTCTGGTGAGCTCAAGTAACTTGGGAGTGGAGTCCATGGGGTACTTTAAATGCAACATAATGTCATTTGCAAAGAGGGAGAGTATTACTTCATCTTTCCCAATTTGGATCCTTTTATTATTACATCTTGTCTTACTGCCCTAGCTAGGCATTCTAATACTACGTTGAAGAAGGGTAAGAGTGAGTAAACACCCTTGCCTCCTTCCTGAATTTAGAGGAAATGGCTTTAACTTTCTCCCAGTAAGTATATTGCTGATTGTAGTTTTGTCATAAACTGTCTTTATTATATTGAGGAATGTTCCATGGATTCCAAGTTTTTCAAGAGCTTTCATCATAAAGGGAGAAGCATATGCAGTAAGAGGAGAATAGAGACCTTGTTTCCAAGTGTAAGAGAGAGAAAATAATTCAAAGAAAGGTTATGTAGGGAATAGCTTAGAGACCTAGATGAAGATAAGAAAAGAAGTTTGTATACAAGTGTATTGGAGAGACTTGCTGAGATTTGAAAAAGTTTTATTCAAATAGTATTGGAAAAAACACTTCATCTATCACTGGTAATTATTGTTTACACACTTAGGATGAGATCTTACTTTGTGTATATAAGTAGAAATGGTATCCCTAATGCAGTAGTATAATGTGGAGAGAAATGAAAAGGAGAGAGGAAAAAAATTATAAATTAGAAGATGAAAAGTCAGAGAAAATACTAAATAATAATGAAAAATAGAAGATTTAAGTGAAATAGCAAATCCTAAAACACAATACACAAATAAAAACAAACAACAAACAATCATACATAGATACAAACAAAACAAATACAAAAACAGACCTAAAGAGAGGTTTTTTCAGGCTGTTTGTAGGAGCTTGAGTCTTTACGAAATCCTCAAAGTCAATTTTGATTGAACTTGTATGCTTTACAGTAGTCCACTTTCCTTGTGGCTTGGTTGGGAACAGATGGCCTTTTGACAAGGGAGGATGCCTGCTGTCTAGAGTCCCACTCTCAGTCCTGGTGGCAGGGAGTTTTGGAGTTTCAGGCTTGTAGACTGCTATCACAGGCCTGGAGCTGTGTTCCCAGGATGTCCCAGGTAGCCAGAGGAGCCTTAAAAACAGAGTATGTCTATGTTCTGCTCTCATGTGATCCCTCCCTTTATAAAGGGCACTTGGATCAGAGGGCTTTGGGGTCCCACAGAAATTTGCCACACCAAGGGAGTGGACCCAGTTGGGTTACTCATAACGTCTATAGCTGGTGGTGCACTGGAGCACAGAGTCTGGGTCTGTGCTCTGGTTTCCAGAACAGAGTTGGCAGATTCTCAGTTGGAGGGTCTGGGTGTTGGCAAGTCTAGGTGGGGGTGGCATCTGCTGCAGCTGAAGGGTCTCATGTGTGGCGTGCAGAGTCCTGGTGGTGTGAGGACTTGGTGGAGCTTGGTTTGGTGGCCTGGTGTGGGCAACATGGGCCATGCTGGTCTGCAACAGAGGCTGTGTTATGTGGGGGTGCAGCCTTGGGGGTGGCTGCCTGTTGCCGCGATCCATGTCAGCAGCAGTACCCACAGCAGCATGATGCTGCAGTGGCAGTCAGAGCCAGGATTCAGCACCTTTTGGTGGCAGGGAGGAAGCAGGACCCAGCAGAGTGTCCAGTTGGCAGGTCGGTCCACCCAAGGAGCAAGGGATTTATGGGGCTTTGGTTTCCTGGGGGCCATGTGAGGGGTTAGTGGGTGTCCACAGGGATGCTGCAGGTGCTGCAAGTATGGGCTGAATTTAGGGGCTTACCCGGTGGTGCCAATTTCTGGCAATTGTATTGGTGGGATTACTGAATTCCCTCCTTCCCTGTAGTAGTCCTGAGAGGGCATGTTGGAGTGGGGGCCAATTGCCTACCTGGAAGTCTTCACCAGATTCCTTCTTACTTTCTGCAGGTCTGGTGTTGAGGGCTTTCAGTGTTTGGGTGCTCTTCTTCAAGTGCATAGACAGTTCCAGATTAGCTTGAGGAGCTCCATGGTGCAGATGCTCCACAGGGGTCCCATTCATTCTTTCTCTTTTTGCTTTCCTTATTTTCCTGCTGGGATAGTCCTCTTGTAGTAGGAAAAGTGTCCACATATTTAGAGTTTGATTGGAGTAGATCTCTTGAAGTGAAGTGTGGCTGGCCCCTAGATCTTCTTTTAGTCAGACACACATAGTTGGACTACATGTGCGAGCGCTGCCATCTTCTTCAACTCTTCTTCCTAAACCCCCGTTCTTGTGTTCAAGGAAATACAGAAGTTATTGTTCCACTGGACTCTGAATTTGAAAGAACTTCAAACTGTGAAGAACAACCTGAGCAGCACATTCTAGAGGAATAGTGGCAAAGGAACAGATAGCACATTTGAACAGAACATGGGAGGGCCTCTCCTGTGAGGAAATCAGTCACCTGCCCACAGGAGGCTGCAATGTCCCAAATGCCAGTGTTGGAAAGGAGTTTAATTTTCTTGAGGCACTTTTCAGTGGAATCCTTGCGCTTCCATTGTTCCTTTACATTCTGAAGTTTGGTAAGCAGCAACATGCTTAACAGAAACAAGCCTTGTTTCCCACAACACTGGCTGCTGCAACTTTGCACACTCTTAAGGAACTTATTGAAAATCACCTTTAGCAGGTACAGTAATTACAGGGATGG
Organism: Dipodomys merriami; assembly: GCF_024711535.1. NCBI lineage: Eukaryota > Metazoa > Chordata > Mammalia > Rodentia > Heteromyidae > Dipodomys > Dipodomys merriami. Next base: position 1,278,986 of record NW_027204704.1, on the reverse strand, counting down.
GCTGTTGTAGAGCTCAGCGTTTGCTACATTGATGGTGACAAGTGTTATCTGTCAGTTGTAGGAAGCTTCTGGACTTGCTTGACCAACAGCCAATGTGAGTCTAACAGCAGGAATCTTACTGGGCAACTCTAAGTGGGGGAGCTCTTACATTAGTATATATGTTCAAATACAATGAGATTTTTACTTAGAAGAGCTGGAGTTTTTAACTTTTTTAGAGTGATCCAATCAGCTCCTTGAACACAGATGGCAGGAGTATTCAGCTGCTAACTGCTACCAAGGATAGAATCCTGATTAGAATGATAGGCAGTTTAAGTCAGTGATGAGATGAAGACAAATTGAAGGCTTCAAGTAGTCTTAAAGATTTTAAAGAACACACCATTCAATGGAAGTGGCACTGTGGTTGAAAATGCTAGAGCTCTAGCCTGAGAAGAAAATGCTCATGGACATCTCCCAGGCACTGATTCCAAGGCCTAAAGCCAATCTTAACCTAAAAAAAAAATCCTACAATTCAAATGACAATGTACTTCATCATCTTATTATGAAAAGTCCTCTGAAGTTCTTTATTCAAGTTTTATACAAAAGAAAATGTTTGGAATACTTGGAACATTCTGTAAAAGTTTAGGTAAAGGAGTCTGTAAGGCATTGTGAGGTTAACTGGGAAACTGGGTCCTGAAAGGCCATAGTGGTCAAGGCTAAAATGTGTGTTAGAGGAATGGAAACAAAAAGCTTGATTTTCTATGGATAGACATTCTACCAAACCTTTTAAACAGGTTTGGCTGTGTTGCTGGTGCTACATTTGGTACTTTTGCTTCTCTCTGTAAAACTTGGAGACGTTTTTATGTAATAAAAAAATCGCTTTTGCTTCACTATCTATGCAGTGTTAATAGTTTACCAAAGGATCTTCTGTGGTCACTAGGCCCCAGATGTAGTATAAATAATAAGACTCATGTTCTTATAGTTAATTAAACTGGGTTCCATCCATTTGTAGGTTCTCAAGTAAGTTAGGATGGAGAGAAATTAGAGAGGCTGTTGCATTAAGAAAGTAACAACTAACACACATTGCAAATATGTTTAAAGGGTCTTTCTTCAGTTTTTAGCCTTTCCCTATAAAATTGTGTTAAGTCATAGGACGATGAGAATTTTTCAATTACAAAAATCATTAAGAGGCATGGACCCATTTGTTGGTAAAGAAAAAATGCATTTGTGGGGCTGGAATTGAAAAATTGAAAAAAAGAATTGAGGAAATAATGCATCTTCCTGTTTTTAATTCCTCTTGCAGGACTGCATGAAGGAAACAATCCTGCTCAGTGCAATCAAATCCCAGTTGAAGAAAATGGGATATCAATTGCTAAGGCCAGTAGCAATATTACCACTGTCAAGGTGAATGACCAGCTTAGCAAATCAATGAACACTAGCGACATGTCTTTGATGTCATTGGAATGAGGTAAGAAATACCCTAAAATTGCTTTCTACACTCACAAATCTTCACAGAGCTCGGAAACTAAGCATACTCTTCCTCTACAGTAATTTAGCAGTTTTATAAAATTGCAGATTCATATTTGGTGATTAGAAAGAAAAATTGGAAATTGGGTTCTCTGCATTAAAAGAGATGTATCATTAGTTTAAAAATGGTATGCATTAGATTAGTTTTGATTTTTTAGTACTGGGAATCACATCCAGAGCCTCTGGTAAAGAACTGCTACATTGCTACTTGTGTTTCTTTGAGACGCAGTCTTCCTATGTTACCTAGAATGGCCTTTATCTCCTGAGCTTGAATGATCCTTCCTGCTCAGCCTGAGAAGTTGCTGGACTATAGTTGAACCAATGAGCCTGGAAAGATTAGGCCTAGACATTTAATTTGAGAAGAGTTCCTACGGAGCTTTTTGTCAATGTCTAGTGCATTGGGGTCCCTGGGTAAGGGTCACAAAATCACCAGGACACAGGGGATGCAGCATGTAAACAGCAATTGCCACTGCATGCTGTGCTTTATTGTTAGTGGGTATTTAAAGACAAGCAAGCATAATCTTTGTCAAGATTTGGTCAGAAGACATTCACACAAAAATTTCAACAGATACATTTTTACTTGACCTATGAGACAATGTCTAGGTATATTATTATCTAAACTATTTTAGAGCAAGCTCAAACCACTTCTCCAATCTCAGGAAAATGCTTGACCAGCTGTTCATCTATGCTTAAGCAAGCAGAAGAGCCACTTCCTCAGCTCTCAGGAGTCTGTGAGGTGTCTGCAGATAGGGAGAGAGAAGGTTTTCCCTCTCTTGCTTTCCTAATCCCAAACACAGTCCTCAGATAATCCCGAGGCTGGAGCCTGCATCATTCTGCTCCTTCAGCACAGACCCTGAGTCTTCACAATTTCCTTCTTTTTTCTTTTGTTTTTAAAGTAAAGCTTTCCACAGGGTTATCATAGAAGCTTGCATTGGTTTCATAAAAATCAAATATAACAGCACAAGCGCAAGCAGAATAATAACATAATTCCCATACCATTAGCAGTATGTGAAATGCTTTGTAGTATTCCTTTTGGATCCAACCCTTCCAACTGTTTAATGAATGTATCAGCAATATTAGAAGCATCATCATTTGCAAATTGTTTACCAAAAATATCATGTACATTAAATTGTAACTGAGCGATCAATTGAGCAGCAGTAGAATTTCCAGATAAATACTGCTGTATTACATTCCAATCATGTATAGATTCATTATATTTTACATTAGTAATGCAAAATGTAGTCCAATTTCAATCACATTTTAACAATAACTGTTTTTTCACAACCAATAATTTTTTTCCTAACCATCCCACTGTCTGTTTAAGAATATTAATCTGTGTTTGTCATCGAGCATCAATTTCTACCTGTGAGACCCACAATTCATGTGAATCCCGGTGCCATTCTTCCACAAAGTGTTTAGTTTGTAAGGAAGTGTGCAGGGCAATTCCAGACACCGCAGCAATAGTGGTAATAACAATTAAGCTTAAAATCACAGCCACAATGGCTCTAATCATACGTTTTGTAGAGTTTGGTAAAAAAATTAAGTAACAACACTATCCAAAGGATTTTAGGACCATTCTCTTCCTAATTTAACAGGTAGCCAAATATAAGTTCTTTGTTGTAAAATCATAATACTATCACTGCATTAAAATTAAGAGAGGAATTAACACAAGAATATAGGCGACAATTGAAACAAGAAATAGTAGGAGAAAATGTAAAGTTTCCCACCAAAAATACATAAGGCAGGGGTACACAAGCAGTTACATTATAAGATTTATACAAAGTAGAATTATAAGTGGATGCAGAGTTCGCCGTCCTCGAAAACGATCAATTTGATAGCATCATGGGTCAGCGCCTCTGCGACCTTCCAAAGATGAGTCTGAGCAGCAGTGGGTGCAGCCATGAAAGTCCATCGAACATCTGCAATGCCTCCATCTCCCCAGGCCATCAATTGAGCTCCAGTAAGTGATCCATTAATGGCATCTGGCATCCTAGTAACATTTGATAAATCACATCTGGTAATATTCCATTCTGAACATGTGTTAATAAACTGTCCAAAAGGTCCCCAATCAATGAAATTATTGAACATTTTTCCAAATGTTCCTCTGCACTCTTGCCACACAAAAGGCTGATGTTTCAAATCAATATAAGTAAAATCAGGGCACATAGGTAAGGATAATTCACCATCAAAGGTGACACTTTCCCAGCTACTATTAATGGACCAAGTAGTTAATCGCTGTAGCTGTGTTCTAGAATTGGAAGTGTGTTTCCCAGGTAAAACCCAATGTTGCCAATTCATAACTAAACATGGAGGAGGCCCCAAACAAACAGGCAAGGAATAAGTATAGTAAGTAAAATTTAAAAAGCTACCATCATCCTCATTGTAAAATGTCAAATTATTCCAAGGAGAAGATAAAATAGCAGGAACAGAATACACAGTTATATCCATGTCTCCCCAAACAACAGGTTCCAATAAAGGAGGGTTAGGAACAAAGGCCCAATAACTTACATTAGCATTAGCATGGACAGAGTTTACAGTAAGCATGGCACACATGGCCAGGAACAAGTTCTCAGCCATGACAGGTTTACCAGTACATTGTAACATCTTTTGTCCTTCTCCAGTCAACTTTTTAACCTGCCCCCAGGTGGGCAGTGGGACTGCCAACTGACGCTGATGGCGACATCGTCCCACAGCCAAGTGAGCCATGGCCTGCACAGGGATTTCTTCTTCCTGAACGGGTGGCTGATTCTTTGCAGGATACGGGGCTGTCCTCACTGGGTCGCGTCTGTATCCATTGTGCAGGAAGCCAGTATTGTTTGCCATCCTGTGTAGACACAAAACCATACCCTCGCCCCTTATGTAATAATGTGCCTGGTTGCCATTCTGCATCCAATGCAATCTAAATCCATACGGGAGCATTTAAATAAGGTTTTTCAGAAATTTGTTCAAAATGGCACTCAGCTCTACTTAAAATATCTCCTTATGGTAAGTTTAAAAAATTAAGAACAAAAAGAGCTTGATGTAAAATTGTTTTAGGATTTTGCATGGAAAACCACAAAATACCCATACCTTCATCCAACCTTTTCCTCCTTTTTAATTTTTTAATTTGTTGTTTTAGTGTGCCATGAACTCGTTCAATAATGGCTTGTCCTTGGGGGTTATATTCTATTCCTGTAATATGTACCACATCATAAAGTTTACAAAATCTTTTAAATTTAATATTTTTATAGGCTGGTCCATTATTAGTCTTTATTTTGGCAGGCACTCCCATAATAGCAAAAGCTTCCAATAAGTGTTCTATTACATGGTTAACAGTTTTTCCCGTAAGGGCAGAAGCCCAAACAAATTTAGAATAAGTATCTATTGTAACATGTACAAAGGAAAAACGGCCAAAGGCTTGTACATGGGTTATATCCATTTGTCAGAGCTCATTAGGTTATAATCCTCAAGGATTTACTCCAGCAGGTACAACTCTCAAATGCATTGGTCTGCAGATAGGACACCTTTTTATAATTTGTTTAGCTTGAGAATAAGGTATTTTATCATGCATATGTAAATGGCCAGCATTTGTATGTAAATGAGCATGATCCTGTTCAGCAGAAGCAAAACTAACTAATTTATCAACCTGATTATTGCCATATACAAGGTACCCAGGTAACGAAGAGTGAGCCCTAATGTGAGTTCCAAACACTTTGGAATTACATTGTTATAGTAATGCTTGTAATTGTTCAAATAATTGGTTTAGCTGAGGTTTAGATGACTAAGTAACAGCAGTGACTATATTAGTCACAACTCCTACAGCATAGGCAGAATCAGTAACAATATTAATATCTCCCACAAAATCTTGTAACACCTTAATAATAGCAAAAAGTTCATTTTGTTGAACTGATGTTAAAGTAGTTGTTTGTACTCAATATTTATTTGTTGTCCAATAAGCATGTTTTGTTTTGGAGCCATCTGTAAAAACAGTAAGAGCAGTGGGAATAGGGGCCTTGGTAATTATATCATTAATGACAATTTGTTGTTTAAGCAAGCAATCCCACAATCTACCTTTGGGAAAATGATAGGAAAATTGCCCAGTAAAATTTACTAATGCTATTTGTAGCATTTTAGACATGTTTAACAAATATTTTACTTGGTCTTTTGGCAAAAGAAAAATAATTTTAAATAAATCATACTCCGATAGGGTAAATACCCATTGCCTGGCCTGTTGAATAATAATTGCCAACTGTTGTTCATAAGGCATAATATTTTTTGTAAATCTATGCCATGTATAAATCCATTCTAATGGTAGCTCATCTTGTCCTATAATTTTTGCTGGTTATTTTTATGTATCCAAAATATATAAATTTATGGGTTGATTTATCGTTACTCAATATAAAAACATTTTTTTATTCTCTGTTCTACAAATTGTAATTTTTTTTCAGCTTCCTTAGTTAAAGTTCTTTTGCTATGTAAATCAGGCTCCCCTTGTAACAAAGAAAACAAATTATGTAACTGATAAGTCGGAATTACTAAGGTGGTCACATCCAATTAATATCTCCTAATAGCTTTTGAAAATCATTTAACGCATGTAATTGATCATGTCATAAAGACATTTTTTGAGGTGCTACTGTTTGTCTAAAAACAACATATCCTAAATATTTTACCACTGTATCTTTTTGTATTTTTTCAGGTGCTATTATTAATCCAAAATTTTTAAATATAGAGGGAAAGCATCTTTTATAGGAATTTTTTATTGTTTATTTTTGATCTATACTCCCTTGCCCAGTGCTCCCCTTTTTTACATTTAGGGCAAATTTTCGGTCCTCTCATGTTAACATCAGTAGCCTTTTTACACTTTTTTTTATATGTCCCATTTGACCATATCCAAAACACTTTAGATTAGAGGGTTTTGTTTGTGAAGCATGCCAGGTAGTGGCCATAGTCTCAGCAAACACCTGCATAGCCTGGATTCAGATGTAATGTCTTTGCAGGCCCTCAAATATGTATTCACATCCCCAGATTCTTTAATAGGCAATAGGGCTCATCTACAGTCCTCATTAGCATTCTCATAAGCCAACATGCGCAGCAGTTGTTGCCTTGCAGCCTCTCCCACAACAGTAAGTTCCAAGGTCAATTTCAATTGTGATAAAAATTCAACATAGGGTTCATTAGATTTTTGAATTACTTTAGTCCAAGAGCCATAATGCTCTCCTACCGGTCGAATCCTTTCCCATGCCTCAATACCTATGTCTCTTAACTGCTTGTGGATCTCTTCAGGAGAGTTCACTTGCATATGAGCATCTGCATATAGTTCTGTTCCACTCAACATGGGAAAGGTTATGACTTGTAGGCGTGGGTTACTGCTCTGTGCATTTTGTCTAGCCCTTTCTGTACATAACTCAGTAAACCACATTTGCCATTGTAGGTATTCAGTTTCTTTAAGCAAGGCTCTACAAAGCATCTTCCAATCCTCAGGAGCAAAATTATTGTAATGTCGAGCAAGTCCATTAAGCAATTCCTTAACATAATGAGACTGAGGACCGTACAACATCACTGCCTACATAAGTTTACCAATATCATCAACAGCAACACCTTCATATCTGGCTGGTTGAGCTATACCATTCATAGGGGGTGGTCGAATTACAGGATAAGAAAAAATAGGCATTTCATCATTAAACTCACTGTCTGAGCCCTCTGTTTTGTGAGGAAGTGATGCTGTAAAAATTGCATCGGCCAGAGGAGGAGCCGAAGGCTGCTTTACTTTCACTTTCTCAGGTTCTCCTTTCACTCTGTTAATTTCCAACTCCATATGTCATAATTTTGATAAAATCAATTCCATTTGCTCAGACATTTTATTTACACTTTCAGTTTGTTCCTTTTCAGCCTTTTTACCTCTTGTTTTTTCTCTGTTAATTGCAATGAATCCTTATCTATTGCGTCCTTAACCTCAGAGTCCAATTGTAAATCTACAATAGAAGGAGTGGCCTCTTTCTTTAAGTCCACTATTAATCTTTCCTCATTCAAGGCTTTAAAAAGGGTATGTGAAATAGCCCAAATGGACCAAAATCTAATAGGAATCTTTTCCCCTTCTCGAACAGCTCTTTCTACATTATTCTTTACTCGTTTCCAATTATCAACATCTACTGTTCTTTCATCGGGGAACCAAGGATTCTATTCCCTAACTACATTAATACACATTTCTATGTCAGAAGAAGAAATATTTACATCATAAGCAGCAACTAAATGTTTAAGCATATGTAAGTACGGAGTAGACCTAACTTGTCCCATCACCCTGTAATTAAAAGTACTTATCTGAATATCCCTTCCTGAATTCAACAATGCAGGGTCCCTGTTCGGGTGCCAGTTGTCAACATCTAGTGCATTGGGGTCCCTGGGTAAGGGTCACAAAATCACCAGGACACAGGGGATGCAGCATGTAAACAGCAATTGCCACTGCATGCTGTGCTTTATTGTTAGTGGGTATTTAAAGACAAGCAAGCATAATCTTTGTCAAGATTTGGTCAGAAGACATTCACACAAAAATTTCAACAGATACATTTTTACTTGACCTATGAGACAATGTCTAGGTATATTATTATCTAAACTATTTTAGAGCAAGCTCAAACCACTTCTCCAATCTCAGGAAAATGCTTGACCAGCTGTTCATCTATGCTTAAGCAAGCAGAAGAGCCACTTCCTCAGCTCTCAGGAGTCTGTGACATGTGTCTAGAGATAGGGAGAGAGAACGTTTTCCCTCTCTACCCTGGTGTTCCAAGAGCTTTCCTAATCCCAAACACAGTCCTCAGATAATCCCGAGGCTGGAGTCTGCATCATTCTGCCCCTTCAACACAGACCCTGAGTCTTCACAGCTTTTCATGAGGAATTTAGGGATTCTCTGGTGATGCTGCATTATCAGTAAAGGAACACTGTTGTCCTAAATGATGCCTGACTATTCCTGACTGTGTGGCAATTGCCAGAGCTCAGGGCACAAGCCTGATTTCTAGAAGTGGCCACTGACTGTTCCCACAGACAAGACCTGGGATAACAAAGATTTAATCCAAAGTATAATTGGTAACATCTGGGCAGACAAGTCTGAGGTAACCTAGAGTGACTTAGAGGGATTTTTAGGATCAGAGAAGATGCAGGAATTCACACCGAAGTAGGGCATGCAAACAGAAAGAGGAAAACACACTAGTTTGGGCCAAGCCATCAAGCATCACACCTCACCCACATTCCCCCTGACCTCCCCATACCACCATCTGTTGGAACAGCAATAGTAGTGAGGTGTCATGCTCTAAGACCACTTCTCCCACCCTCATTATGCTATCCACTATTTAAATGAAGAAATTATTAAAGAAAAGATAATGCCAACACCATGAGTTCAAGCCACAAGAGCAACAATCAACATCAAAAAAAAAAGAAGAGAAAAGAAAAGAAAGAAATGGAAAAGAAAAAGACTTAAAAGAAAGGAAAAATTTGGAAATAGACAAGAACTCAGATGTAATTCATTCAACCGAACTTATCTGTTAAACAAAAACAAAAGTCTCATAACATCAATTACATTAGTAGATCTAGGAATTAAAAAGCTAACTTATCTCATGCTTCCAATACATGTCATTTCTCGGATACTCTAACAATGTTTCAGGAGACACACAGTGATTTTCAAAACAAAAAAACTCACCTATGCTCCCACAAGTAGGAAAAAAAAGTCCCCATGCATCCATGCAGTCCTAGACCAAGGGTGTAGCACTGGTGGAAACCTAGTTACTTTCAGAGTGGCACCATGCATTGTGGGAATTGTAGTCTCCGTTGCAACACAGATCCTTTGAAAGTGCAGGGTTTGTATTCTTGTTTTTTTGTTTTTTTTGTTTTGTTTTTTTTTAATATTATTTTATTTTATTTGAGAACATACTGTACAGAGGGGCTACAATTACATGGGCAGGATAATGCATACATTTCTTACCAAGCATTGCAGCCTCCTCCTTTGTTTACCCTTCACCTCCCTTCCCAGCCTCCCCCCTCCCCCCACCCAATTATACCCCCAATTATACCCCCCGACATTGTAAAGTTGGTTTTGACATGACATTTTGTACTTCTCATTGTTGCAACAGGTCCACCTGAATCCTTAAACGACTTGTTTGCCCCCATCTCCTCCACATGTTATACTGACATCAAATATAGTGAAAGCGGGGGTTACACTGTGGGGGAGGGACATACAAAGCAACAAAGAAATAATCTTATAAATGCATTAGAAACATATGCATGAAAGAAACTAAAACATTAAAATACATATTTAAGGGTTCATTTTCCTAACATCACATTATCTGACCTTTTCTGCTTGACTCATACCTATACTAGATATTGCAAATAAGGGAAACCATGGGACCTATGCTTCTTTGGGCCTGGCTTACTTCACTTAATATAATTTTTTCCAAACCTTTCCATTTCCTAACAAATGGGGAAATGTCATTCTTTCTGATGGAGGCATAGAATTCCATTGTGTATATATACCACATTTTCTTGATCCATTCATCTACTGAGGGGCATCTGGGTTGGTTCCATATCTTAGCTATGGTAAATAATGCTGCAATAAACATAGTTGTGCTGGTAGCTTTAGTGTGGTCTTGTTTGTAAACATTTGGGTAAATGCCCAAAAGTGGGATTGCTGGATCATAGGGGAGATCTATATGAAGTCTTTTGAGGAACCTCCATACTGCTTTCCAAAGTGGTTGAACAAGTTTGCATTCCCACCAACAATGAAGTAAGGTTCCTTTCTGTCCACATCCCCTCCAGCATCTGTTGTTGTTAGAGTTCTTGATTTTTTAAAGCAGGGCAAAGATCCTTCTGCTCATGCGCCTCCCCACCCCCTATGGGTGTTTCCAACCTGCCAATTCCAGTTCCTTTCTCTGCAGTTTTCTCTGCAGGTTTCTCTTCAGTGGAGCTTGGGAGGTGTACCTTGAAGGGATCTCAGGCTGCAGAACCAATTTCAGGTAGGAACTGCGAGCTGGATGCAGAACCCATGAAGGAGTCCTAAACATATTCCTCCAGCATGGGGCTGATTATTTGTTCAGGGTTCAAGAGTTTGTGCTGTCAAAGCCCTTGTGTCTCCAAGTGCCAGAAACTGGCTCCCAAAGCTCTGACAGCAAGTTGGGTGGTTCTCCAGAATAGGAGAGCCAGGAAACTGTGCATTTATATTTCCATGACTATGAGAAACACTGCTGTTAACACATGTGACTTTATTATCTTTGCCCAGGTGTAAGATGACCATGGTAACATTTGTAGTGAAATTGTGAAGTGTGTGCCTGCTTTGACTCCATTTATATTGCAGTTGTATTTTGGGATTCTGTGGTGTTTCTCCTAGAGGTGTCTCTGCTCTTCTCCTGCATTGTTAGCTTTCTTAGTACTCCTGACTTTAGTTCACAAGTTTTTGTAAAAGAACTTTTTTCTAGGAACAGGTCTACATGAGATATTATTGTAGTGTGTGATGGTCCTGTTTTTTTTTCTTTCTGTTAAGCAATGAAGCCTAGCAATGTTTGAAGGAGGATACCTTGTCAACTCTGACAAGCCCTACATAGCAAAGGCAGAAAGGCAAAGGAAGGGCAAAATGTTTTCAGCTTTCTTGCCTTAACCAAAGATTTGTTCTACTTCCTAGAGCACAAGACTCAGGTGGTACTCTTTCCTCTAACACTCCCAATCATTTGGTGCTGTTGGAAAGTTAACAGTAACTTCTACGAGGGTAAATGAACTTGCCTGAGGAATTAAACAGAGCCTCGTTCTCAGTAGGGACATGGGGCTGTGGTTTGTGGTGGAGGAATAATTGTCAAAACTGAAAGTATATACCTTTGTTCTTACTAATTTATTCAGCCTCTTCACAGTATCTATTCTATTACAGGATCTCTCCAATGTCTCACCTATGGATATACTGATAATAGCATTAACTCTTTGGTTTTGACCTGCAGTTGAGAAAGTGTTGGTCATGACGTGTTACAGAAAAAAATTAAGGTACATTGTCTTACTCAAAGTGGTATGTTTTTTAAATGTAATCCAAATCCCAGAATATATCCCACCCTGAAATCTACAATATTCCTGTTCTTGAGTGTTTGAATATAGATAATTATTCTATTAAAAATTTAATCTTTTAAAGTAAGAAAACATTCTTGTGATGTGGAAAAATCCAATATGAATGTGCAAGTGCTGCTTTTAAATTATTCATGTTGTGTTTTTTAGCACAAACCACCTAACTGAAGTTTATAGAGTAGGTTTTCATTTTTCAAACATATCACTGTAAATTTTGTTATTTTCTATTAAGAGTTTCCATTCCACATAGTTGTGTAAAAGAAAAGCTCTTGATTATAGCATTTCCTGTCTAATAAGTGAACCAATAAATACAAGAAGAAACATATTGGTATTTAATTTATTTTTGTTTATGTTTATAGGTCTGCATTTTGGGGTGTCCTAAACTTTGAATTTTGTGTTAGTCTTATTTGTGAAACATAAGATTTTAATCTTCTGGTTCTTTGGCTTTGATTGGTTGGGATTGTGTCACTCTTATGACTAGTATTTCATGTTACATCTTTATTAGGCACTTTATCTCCATCAGGATGGCCACAAATCTTCATATGATTGTTTTGGAAAGTGAGTATTAGGGACTTCTCAATCATGTATTTAGATAACTTTTACTGATTATGTAAAGCAAGTTAAAGGCAGCAGGGCCTGAGAGCAAACTGTGCAGGACTCATTGGTCTAGTAAAATTTCAACATTCCTTGTGGCCTTGGGACTCAGTGTGAAACAATTTGAGGTGTGCTCTGACAGAAATGTGAGTGCTCTATGATATCCTACATATAATTAGAGACAAAAAATTTATGACTCTTGATTCAGTCTCTTGGGTTGAAATTCCTCCAAAACAGAATCCTCAGACATTCCAGCTGATATCTAAGAAGAAGTCCCTTACAGGAGCAGCACAGATCCTATTGAAAGGGACAGAAAAACTGATTAAATCAGTTACCAAAAACCAGGAGCACAAGCTACCAAGAGAATTCAACTCTGAGCTCTTGAGATTAAGGCAACACTGGAAACTTAAAATAGTTGAGATAAAATTCTCAGAGAGCTGAGCTACAGAAGTGCAAGATCTCTTCCCATCATGTACATTTGAAGTAATAAAGACCACAGATATGGATCTGGATGAGAAGATATCTGAAGACTACTGTCCCTGGATGTCAAAACTCTCAGTGAATACATAGGTGATCTTGGCACAGTTCATCTCTTCAAGTATTTCTGCCCAAATCCAAACCAGGCTGCCCACATTGGCAGAGAAAATTAGGAGCAGCAGGAAAGAGAAAATGAAGAGATGGAAGTCATGGAGGTGGAAGATGAAGGGCATTCTGGCGAGGAGTCAGAATGTGAAAAGTATCAGACAGTGAAAATGCAAAAGAGCCTTGCCTTAACCCATTCTTTATTTGAAAGGACCCAGGAATAGCTCAAGAGCATCAGGCCAAAGCACTAAACCAGAAAGAATTTGAGCAGGAAGCTAAATGCTCATCTGAGGAGAGACACAAGTACACACTCAAGATTTTAGAGGAGAAGACCAAGAAAGAGCTGGAGAACAAGTAGCCCCTGGCTGCACTGGATACTCTCAATACTGATGAGGAAAAGGATGAAGACGAATATGAGGCATGGGAAACTCAAGAGCTCAAAAGAATCAGTTTTTCTCACACGTGTATATATGTCTAAGGGAGGTTGTGTAGAATGTCTACATGTTTCATCTTTACACGTTATAGTTACCTTCCAAAGCAGGAAAGCAAGGGTACAGCCCACTTTCCTAATTTTCCTCCTGAGAATAATGTGTAAGTAGAAAGAATGCATGTAATATATGTATATATATGTGTATGTATATTACAAATATATAATACTATATATATCAATCATATATTCAATAGTAGTGTGATTTTCATGTATGTCTTAGGATAGGAAAAGGTTTCTCTGAATTTGGAAAAGGTGTTTTCATTGCATGTATTTTTGTAATAAAATTTGTAAATGTAGGCCCTCACCCAAAATTAGCTGCCTGTTCTCAATAGGAATAGATCAAGAACCACCATCATTTACCCTTTTATCTGAATTCATCCATCTCCATATTCAAATTTAGAATCCCCTTTCAAACCACTATTTTGAAAACAAAGAAGAAAAAAACAATACTTCTGTCTGTGTACAGAAACCTTTAGGCACAAGCACCCTGAACTAGGCACCTAACCTAGAACTAGGCTCCATTCTAAGTTGCACAGAGACAGAGCAGTATCCCATAGAGGGTTTACCACCATCCCCCAGCCACACAGTACGGCACCAGTCCCTCCACAGGCCAAGAGCAGAGAAAATGCCAAGTAAATGCAAATGAAGCTATTTTACAGGTTGCCATTTACTTTAAGCTATTGTGTTTGAGCATTGTAGGCATGTTCAAATTGCCACTGTGGGTGCTGAACAATTCTTTTTCCCTCTGAAGTCAGGAACTGTGATGTAGTGCTGTGCTACAATGGCACATTTAGTGAACCTTTGGCCCAATTCATACAGCATACGCTCCCACTTGTTGATATGAAATATGTTAGCATCCCCACCCATAGGGAATAGGCATGTCTGAATCCCTAGAGGCCCAAACCAATTTCAGCCACCATTGTTCCATGCCTTGGTTTTGCCTGACTCTCCTCTGGTCACCATGGTATCCCTTCTCAATTCTCCATTAGAGTTGATCTGGTTTGTTGAGATTGTTTGTCTGCTCTTTCTTTCCTATCCTCATAGCCCAGTTTCTTAACAGTATGCAGTACATTGAAGATGCAAGTTTTCTGGAGACATGTGCCTGCTTACAGTGGCTAGCTTTCTATAAAGACTCCCGATTTGACCTCTCAAAATGTGGCTTCTCAGTATCTCATGATTGAATTCCCATACGACAATCTCATTGTACCCTTATATGAGGGTACCTGAGGATAGGTGCCCCAACAATAGCAAATACTTGTCATAAAAGGAGGCTGAGATCCGGAGGATCATGTTCAAAGCCAGCCCCAGGGCCAAGGAAGTTTTTATATTTCCATAGAAAATTTTACAAAAATCAGTGAAGGGGGAGGGAGCCCCAACCCATCTTGCTCTCTACAATAAATAGCTCCCACTCCCACAAATAGAGCAAAAAAAAAAGGAAAACCCCAAGACTGAATGCCAATTCTATGTTATTAAGGAAACAAAAAACACAAAAATACCAAACATGCTTTTGTTAATGCAATCATATCAAGATTCTCTTTTGTACCCAGGAAAGTCAGAATCAGAATAAATTCTGCATGAATCAGTGACCTGCAAATTACCTTATATTCTGCTAGTTTCAATCCTGCCTGGTACAAAGATTTCCCAGGCTCTCTGACTTCCTCTGATTAATTTGATATTTCACACCTAAAATTAGTCCAATCAGACAGCGCTTCTGTAAGTAAGTATAAATTACTTACTCCTTCCTCCCCTTTTTTCTTTTTTTTAATACCTTGGCATCACCCTGGTAGGAAGTTAATCTAAGAAAAGTGCCATAGTTGGCATTCCCTATGAATATTAACAGGATTTTTTGTTTTCCAGAAATAATATTTCATGAATATTGCAACTTGCTCTCCACATTTAGAGTGACTTGGCTTTTTATGAGTAGATTGCATTAAAAAACAAAATAAACAATATTTGGTGTTTGTTATTTTGTATTATTATTATTATTATTATTATTATTATTATTATTATTATTATTATTATTATTATATCTTTAAGTAGTTTTGGAAAGGACCGGCCATACAAAAAAAAGCTTATGAATAAAATGAGGTTAATATCATTTTTAAAAAAAATAACATTTGTGCAACATGGAATCACATTAGCGGGCTAATTTGTAAATGCATACATCTATACATATAATATGATGCTCTGGTTTTGAAACACATCAGCTTTCTTTGACACCAAAATCAGATCTGAGGGGTAGGGAAGGTGACTCAGTGGTCCAGTGCTTGCCTAGCCTGCAGGAAGCTCCAGGTTCGATTCCTCAGTCTACCACCTACCCAGGAAAAAAGCAGCAGTGGTACTGTGACTCAAGTGGTAGAGCACCCAGCCTGGGGCAAACAAAACAGGGACAGAGCCCAGGCCTGGAGTTTAAGTCCCAGGACCAACAGGAAGAGAACAGAACTGGTGGAAGTCAAGATTGCAGCTCAGTGGTGGAGAATTGATTGGTCCAGTGAGGCCCAGACCAAGGACATGCTAAAGGCTAGGTTGGATCCCAGTGATCCCACACAGGTCTAGAATGTTTGTGAAGCTTGGTCGGTCCGTCTGTCCTACAAAACCAATTTGTAGACACCTGTGCTTAGAAAACTAAAGATATCTTCCAGGAATCTGATTTTCCCCCATGGACACAAAAGGGAGCCTGAGAATCAGAAAACGTTATCATTAAACACATACTCACTATTCCACCCCAAGGGGAAGAAAAATACCAGCTAGCATTCACAGTATTCAAAGTATTCATATTTGGTGTATATATACACACATATATACATATATATGAAATTCATACACATACAAATTCATATACACATATATATAATATTCATATAGTCACATGTCTAGTCATACCACATATATCTTCACAGTATGAAAATACATTTAGGGTGCTGTGGCTCAAAGTAGTATGAGTATACATTCCTATATATTCCTGTAGCATGTATATAGGTAGAAATTAGCAGGAATTCACATATAAATTCATATATGAGTATATGTGAATATGAATATAGTCATATGTATGAATTATATAGTATGCAAATCATATATAATTGTATATAATTGTACATATAAATATATGTGAATGTTCATATGTATGAATATATTATTGTAAATGAGAGTCATATATGTAACATTGTATAATAGCATGCATGTTATATATACATCTTATATGTACATGTATACACCTAATACATATTCATATGTATGTGTATATATTATATATATATGCATATAATAAACCATATGTGAATATGAATATGAATACACAAATGCATCTATATAGTCATATATATTATATGCCAACATTCCTATGTTCCTATATATTCAGATATGAGAAATTGTGTACTTTTCATTCAGATTGGAATTCAGAAAGATTTATTTTTATCACAAAATTCCTCACCCTTCTACCTGAATGCACAATTTTCTATTCTTCTCTGACAACATCTTTGCTGGCAGGAGAATCATCTTTTATCATCTTGGCTATGGTGAATGCTTTCTGTCTGCATCTTATTTTTTTTTTAAAATCACCTTATGAAAAATGGGTTTCTCTGTAATTTAGGCCATATATTTATATTGTTTTTGAAGAATGATGGTCTTTGTATTTCAGAATGCCTCTTTTACCTTTGGATATTTGAGGACCTAACTCCTACCTACTCTTAAATCAGGCTCAAATTTGAACACTACCTTTGGAGATATAACCCTCCTCCCCCCCAAAAAAAAATAAAAAGAGATTGATCTACAAGGTTCTCTTGATTCGGAAGAGTTCACAGCAATGACTGTAAATTCCATTACTATTGATCAGGAGAAGCGGCGAGCATGCACAAAATGTAAAACTCAATTGATCTTTCAGCCCTGCAGTCCTTCCATCTTGCACTTTCTTGATGAAACTATAAGTATTTGCTTGCCAACACTTGAACACGGGTGTCAAGTTTAAGTTGAGAAGAAAAGGAACTAGGACCTTTCAACCAGGCTGATATCTGGAGGATCACAGGTTCAAAGCCAGCCTGAGGCAAGGAAAAAGTCCATAAGACTCTGATCTCCAATGAAACCAACAGAAAACCAGAAGTGACACCTTATTGTTATCTGTGGCTCAAAAAAAAAAAAAAAAAAAAAAAAGTGATAGAGCGCTAGCCTGGAGCTGAAGCAGCTCAGGGAATAGTGCCCAGGGCCCTGAGTTCAAGACCCAGGACTGACACAATAAAATAAAATAAAAGCAGATATATATTTCCAAATGGAAGGTAGAGAGAGAGACGTGAATGACTTCAGCTGAAGGAAGAGGCCTGTGCTCAAAGTGGTAGCTGGTTTTTGCTTGTTTTAACTCCAGTTTCCCCACACACGTTTTAATAGCTTGACATCATTTATAAATATGTATTGCTTCGATATTTTATGCATGGGTCAAGGCATAAATTAAGTTGGGGGGTGTGGGGAGAATGGAAAAAAATGAAATGTGGTAGAGGAAAGGTGGAGGATCAGGTGAACCAGCGCCCTGTTTGGGCTTTCTCTTTCTGTCTCTCTCTGTGTCTCTCTGTCTCTGTCTTTCTGTCTCTCTCCCTCTCTCTCTCCCCTCCCTCTCTCCCTCTCCCTCCTCCTCCTTCCCCCATCTCTCCCCAACCCCCTTCTGCACTGCAACCCATAAGGAAATCTCCATCCATTCTTGGAAACAAATGGCGCCTGCCAGAAGTTAGAATTTACACCTCTTGGAGAACTTTACCCGAATTCCTGTCCAATATTTATTTATTTACTTACTTAGTTTTTATTTATTTTTGGACCCAGCCGAGGCCTGGAAACATTTATTTAATGCTGATTTTTTCCTGGCTCCATACCCTTCCTCTGTACAGCCACTAAATGGTGCAAATATGGACTCCCAGGATAGGGCCTTTTTTTTTTTATACTCTGTGTATGTATGTGTGTGTGTGTGTGTGTGTGTGTGAGAGAGAGAGAGAGAGAGAGAGAGAGAGAGAGACAGACAGACAGACAGACAGACAGACAGACAGACAGACAGACAGACAAGAAGGCAGGCAGGCAGAGAGACAGAGAATCTTATTTCCCATCTGTACATATGAATTTCCTCTGCTACACCCAGGATATCTTCAAGGCCCAGGGGATGGGATTTTACCAGCAAGGGAGATGAAAGTCACTAAGATGCTCCGCTGATTACATACCTAGAAAAAGAAGGAAGAAAATGACTCATGTTTTCCTTTTTTCTTTTTTTCCCCCTCTCTCTAAACTCCTCCTGGCCAAAGAGGATTTGGAAGGCAATTGAATTACAATAGAAGAAGAGTGGCTTTTTAAAAATTTATTTATTTATATATATTTATATTTTTTTCCTTCCTCAGAGGAAGCCACAGGAAGCCTGCTCTCCTCTGGATTCCTTCCAGGATGCAGGAAACTGGACTGGAAATGGAATCAGGCATCCTTGTCTCCAGCCACCATTCCCCTACCCCCTAAAACATCTCAACCCTCTGAGATGAGCTTTTTTTTCTGTCAAGCTGAGAGTTAATGAGCCATTGCATTCCTCAATTTAAAAAAATATTCTTTATGATCTGTTTAAAGGTCCTGGGGAAGGAGTTTGTAGAGAATCTGAAGCTGATTTCTTCTGCAGAGCTTGGGGGGGGGGGTTGTATACCCGAAATGTCTCAGCATTTCTCTTCCTGATGCCTATGGGGTGAAGGAAGGAGGTTGGGTATGGAAGGGGCTCTCTTGGCCACATGGTGGATGGTGGGTCTGGCATCTTGTCTGCATGGTAGGGGGAAAGGGAAGTCCTGCCTCCCATGTGATGAGCATGCCTGAATTCCTAGAAAAAGGTACATTTCTAGGAATGGGCATTTCTGAGTCCCTAGAGGAAGGGAAGTTCCACCCTAGCTAAGGGGTGTGCCTGAGTTCCTAGAGGAAGGGAGGACACACCCCCAAGTGGTGGGCCTGGCTGAATCCCTAGAAAAAGGGAAGGCCTGACTCCCAGCTGAGTGGTTTACCTGGATCCCTAGAGAAAGGGAAGTTCCACCCCAGGTAATGGACAAGTCTGAATCCCTAGAAGAATGGAAATCCCACCCCCAGGTGATGGGCATACCTGAATTTCCAGAGGAAGGGAAGTCCTACCCCCAGGTGATGCGCACTTCTGAAACGTCTGAATCCCTGGAGGCATTGGCAGGACTCCAGTGCCTGGGACCAAAAGTTTCCTGTAGCTCTACCCCCATGCCCCCTCGTGCCCCGACCCTATTTAGGCCCAGACCAGCTCAAGCACCATGCCTGCATGCTGTGTGTCTCTGTTCTGGTCACAATGGCCTCCCACTCTGGCTCTCCATTGGAGCTGACCTGGTTTGTGGGTGTTGATTCTATTCTTTCTCTCCTCTCTGGCCTTTATGACTCAGTTTCCCCAACAGTGTGAAGTGTGTCTGCTGGCTGCTGGACTTGAGGACAGGAGTTCACTACGCAGCCACCATTTATTTTCATCAATAGACTCCAAGTTTCCACTTCTCCATTTCCTCTCCTTACAACCCTTGGATGTGATCCTCAGCTAGGTATGCACACATAGGACTCCTCTTTATGACCCATTCTGGGCAGATAAATAAGTAAATAAATAGAATAAATAAATACTGGTAGCAAGTTCTTCCATTCAATCTTTCCTTAGTTTATTGCCTGCAAAGTCAGATAAACTACAAAATGAATGAATGAATGAATAAAAATAAACATGAGTAAATAAAATTTGAGGACCAGGCAATAGAGAAGATCTGGTTCTACAGATGGCAGAACCCGTGGATTTTGGCCTTGACCTGTAATCACAAGGCCAAGATCTCAGGAGGTAAAGTTTCCTTCTTCTTTCCTATTTTTTCTTGTGTGTGTGTGTGTGTGTGTTTGTGTGGACAATGAACTTTTTGTTCCTGGACTCTACATGTAGAGGCCTGACTGCGACTTCAAATGTCACCACAGGACTCCGGGTGTCTGTCGCTACCTGAAAAGCAAACACCAGGACTGAAGTGAAAAAAATGAAGAATAAACAGACCTTGGTGAGTGGCATGTGTGAACACACACACACACACACACACACACACACACACACGGGGCCAAGGAAAAACACAATGGGCCTTTTTTGTTGTTGTTCAGAACAAATTTTATTTTACACTTTATATACCTATTTCTACAATAGTAATCTGTCAATGTGGCAGGAGTTTATATTATTCAATGAGCTAACCATTTTTAACATAATCTTGTATACTTAATGACAGTCTGCATATTAACTCCAAACACTGTGTTGTTCTTAGGATTCTGTCCCGACCCGCAGGACTTCAACCAGGGCAATGAACCTAAGCGAGAAGGAATGAAGGGACAAGAGACACGAAGAAGGACAGCAAGACAAGGATTCTGATCAAGCTGCCAATTTTTATTTTTCACACAAGGGTATTTATATGCTTGGACTTAGGGCGTGGTACAAAGGTGGTCCTTAGTAGATTTAGGGCGGGTGAAAAGGTGGTTGTTAGTAGCTGCAGGGTGTTTACTTTAGGGGGTGGTGAAAAGGTGGGATTCTGTAAACTCAGCCTCAGGTTGTTCCAGTGAGATAGTTAAGCCTATCAAGTTTGAGAGACTTAACTTTTGGCTCCCAACATCTCCCCCTTTCTTATTTAGAAAATTGACCATCAATTGCTGGCTGCTCTTTTAAGGGGGTGACAGAGGCTCTGTTCCTCTAAGGACCCAGGGTTTTTCTCCATTCCAGAGCGAGCGTCCTCACTCAGGGAGGGGAGTTTTACAGGCCTTGGCATGTTTTTTGAGGAGATGGCTTGTGGGTATGCATGCCAACTGTCATGCACCAGAGCTTGACACTCAGGGGTCTTGGGTTTTGGGATCTCGTGGATCCATCCCCCTGCAGTCTTACCTGCACCCTTGATTTGAGCATTTTTTCTTCCTCCCATAGGTGCATCCTCCCCCAAGCGGCGGCGCCTATAAGAGGAGGGGCGAACCTATCCCTTATGGCAATAGTTCTTGCCAGTTGAATGGTCAGGAGTTATGAATAAGGAGGGTTTTCTAAATAAGAAAAAGAAGGCGGGCTGTTTCCCACTGGAGCAAGCTCATGGCAAAACACTAATTAAAACCTGGGGTAAATCCTAGAGCTCAATGCCACGGTATGCCATATCAAGGCCATGGGATGGTGATGAACCTGTATGGGCTTAGAAACCAAGAGATTAATCTGTTATTTAATAAATTCAAACAGGAAGGTCCACGTTTGGAGTTCTAGCTGCATCTGTAAGAGAAAAGGCATCATCCTGGGGGTTGGGGGGAAGGTTTCCCCTGGGTTGTGGTAAGCCATTCACCTGTTTTATCAAGTGTTCTGGCAGCCACCTTGGGGCCACTTGTTCTTGATCTAAAAGACAAGGAGTGGCAGGGAGTGGTCTACCTGTAGCTTTGGAGGGCACTGCCCCTTGGCTTTGTTTGTGGAAGGGACATTCATGTGCAAAGTGACCAGGTTGTTTACAATTAAAGCAAGTAAGCCAGTGAGCCGGGAATGAACTTTGAAATGCCTTGGTAAAAGCAGCGCCTATGATGTGAGCAGTCTCTACTCCAGCACAAAGACAACTCAGAGAGGTCACCCTTGTTTTTATGTGGCCGGAGGACATCTTGACATGCCGGGTTAGCATTTTCAAAGGCAAGATGTTTAACAAAGGCACTTTCACTTTCACTAGGCCCTAGAAGCCTTTCTGCAGCCAAGTTAAGCCGCAAGACAAAGTCACTGTAGGGTTCATCTGGCCCCTGTCTAACTTTTGCCAGGGAAGTAGTAGCCGATCCCTTTTGAGGGAGACGCTTCCAAGTATAAAGGCCAGCATTTTGAATTTGTGCCAAAAGTCCGGTAGGAAAGCGCGCCTGTTTAGCATTGGTATCAAAGGGCGCATTACCCAAAAGTTTAGTATAGGTCCAGGTTTTTAAAGATGTTTTAGCCAAATTTTTTGGCATGGTTTCTCTACATTGTTCCTTAAAGTCCGCATTCCATAAAACAAAATCACCCCCACTAAGGGTGGCGCGGGCCAGAAACTTCCAATCATTAGGGGTGAGCCAGCGCACACTTTGGTTTTCTAACAAGGCTAACGTATAAGGGGCAGTCGGGCCATATTGGGCACATGCACTTTTAAGCTTTTCAACAAACCGGAGGCTAAACCTCTTATGCTCTTGTTGGCCTTTTCCCTGGGTGGGTTGTTCCTTTTCATCCCCAGTATCCTGTTCCTCATCCTCCTTTTCCTCCTCTTCTGATTCGTCCTCCCCACCCTCTGAGATCTTATCTGTCTGGCTCCGAGTTACTGGAAAGGCGCGAGGACTGATTGATGGCCTGAGCTAACCTTAATTTTATCAGGCATTTTTGGTGTATCGGCCAAGGCCAGTGTGCGGAGTTCATAATCAAGGGACCGCAGTTCTTTTAAAAGTTGAAGGTGTTCTCGCCTATGTTGAAGAGTCTCGCGTAAAGTGCCAGGTTAGGTAAAGGGGGGGGGGGGAGAAAAAACATCTGGATCTGGATGGGCAGTGGGCCCTTGAAAGGCCGGGTCACAAAAGGGAGAGGGCACATAGGAGGAATGCGGAATATTTGAGGTAGAGGGTTTAGTCTGAGGTAGGGGGTGACTGAGTAAGGGGGGCCAATCAGGCTGACGATATTGGGCCTCCTCCTCTTCCAGGGTGGCCTCCTCCTCGGGATTTAAATTATTCTGAGGGGAATGGGCAGCCTGGGGTATAGGATAATAATGTTCCTCTATCTTTTGAGAAGGAGTTTCAAGATCTAATACAACCGATGGGCAAGCAGCGGGGGGCCGAGAGGCATGTTGGAGAACCTCCTCTCCTGTTTCTACAAGTTTTAAAATTCCACTATCAAACAGAGAACATTTAAAAATGTCATTAATCAAATTCCAATAGGAAAAGGCCGTAGCAGGAACCTTTTCTGAACCAAAGGTTTCATAATAATCTTTTAAACAATCTCCTACTCTTTGCCAGCTTTTTGCATCTATGATTCCTTCAAAGGAGAACCAAGGACACAAGTCCTCTATGAATGAGAAAAATAATTCTAAATCCTTTTTCTTAACCCGCGTTCCTCGTGTCTTGAGGGCCTCCTTGAGGTCTGACAGAAATATACCATGTGACGATATTGCTTGTCCCATAATGGGTCACTTACCATGCACCGTCCCTACTCTCCTCCTGGATCTGTCTCTCAGCGGGGTCTGTTGAGGCGATCTCGCGATCTCAGACTGTACTTGGCCAAGTTTTCCCAGAGGACGGCGTTCCTTCCTTAGTCAGAGGCTTGAGCCCCACGTTGGGCGCCAGTTGTCCTGACCCGCAGGACTTCAACGAGAGTGGTGAACCTAAGCGAGAAGGAATGAAGGGACAAGAGACACGAAGAAGGACAGCAAGACAAGGATTCTGATCAAGCTGCCAATTTTTATTTTTCACACAAGGGTATTTATATGCTTGGACTTAGGGCGTGGTGCAAAGGTGGTGGTTAGTAGATTTAGGGTGGGGTGAAAAGGTGGTGTTAGTAGCTGCAGGGTGTTTCCTTTAGGGCATGGTGAAAAGGTGGGATTCTGTAAACTCAGCCTCAAGTGAGATAGTTAAGCCTATCAAGTATGAGAGACTTAACTTTTGGCTCCCAACAGCTCTGCCTCCTTGCTCAGACTTCATAAAGCCTAGCTCCTGTCTCAGCTCTGACACAGTCTCCAAGCCATGGGAAGGCTGTGACCCTCACTGCTCTATCTCAATAAACAGTCCTTGCCTGTGGAAGATCGAGTTTCCTTCCCATCTCCTTCATTTTGTAACAGCTGTTTTTTTTATTTCCTCAAGGCTTGCAGCTTGTACAGTTTGATGCACAGTTCCACCCATGACTTTGTCTGTCTATTTTCTGGTGGTTAAGAAGAGATAAGAGTCCCTTGGGAAACTAAGGGCACTACACAGAGGCTTGACATCTGAGGATTGCCTTTCAAGGCTAGTTGGGCAGGCCAGTCCATGAGACATATCTACAATTAACCAAGAGGCAGGAAGCAGTAGAGTCCTAACCATGAGCAAAACACTTCAAGTTCAAGTCCATGACTGTCACTAAAACAAGTCTCATGGACTTTCATGCTGTTGCTGGTTTTGAACCATGATCCTCAGGTTTCAGTGACTGTGAGTAGCTTGGTTTAAAAACCTTTAATTGGCTCTTTTTCTTGCCTGAATTTTAATTTACACTGGGTTTTTTGTTTTACTTTTTCATGCATTTTATGTCTTATTCTTAAAGGCCTGGCGTCTCTCCTTGACGGCTGTTGTTTTTCAACAGACAAGCAGGCTTCACACTGCTCCTCTACTCACTTTACCTTTTTTGGTTGTTTTGGTGCTGGTCCTAGGGCTTGAACTCAAGGCCTTGTTACAGTCCCTGAGTTTTTGTTTTTGTTTTTGTTTTTTTGCTTAAAGCCAACAGTTTTTACCACTTAAGCTAAAGCTAAATCCTCTCACATTTAGTTTGTTTCAGTTGTGGCCCTAGGGTGTCAACCTTTCCTGACTAGTCTCTGTTTTTTGGCCTAAGTTGTACTGGCTTTACAACTTTAGCCAAAGGCTTCAACAACTTCAGTGTTTTTTTCTTTTTCTTTTAAATGATAGTTGTAGAGCTTGAACTCAGGCCATTAGCCACTCTTCTGTGTTTTTTGTTTTGTTTTGTTTTTTGTACCTCAAGGTCACCAGGGTTCACAGTTCAGATGTTTTTTGTTTTTGTTTTTGTTTTGGTGCCTAGGGCCTGGAACTTCTCCTATGTTATTTTTTGTTGTTACTGTTGGTTTTTTTTTTCCTTCAAGCCTAGCAAGCCCTACAACTTTTGCCATGGGTGAATTAATTTCTGGCTTTTTCTGATGGTAGTCTTAAGGTTTAAACTCAAGGCTTGGCCACTGTGTCTAGCAGCCTCTACAATATGAGCCACAGCTCAACTTAAGACTTTTTAAAGAAGTTAATAGGAGATATGCATCCCATGGCAAGCCAAGAGCACTACACAAAGGCTTGAAATCTGAGGATCGCACTTCAAAGTCAGGCTGGGGAGAAATGTCCAAGAGACTTTTACCTCCAATTAACCACTCAGAGGCAGGAAGGAGTAGAGCTCTAGCCTTGAGCAAAACACCTCAAGTTTAAGCCCAGGACTGGCACACAGGAAAATAATTCTCATGGATTTTCCTGCCCAAGGCTGCCTTTGAGCTGCAATCCTCAGATTTTATCTACCTGAGCAGGTAGGAATACAGGTATGATCCATGATTTTAAAGTCTTGAATTGGTTCTCGATTATTTTGCCCTTCTTTTCATCTATTATATTGTTAAGGCCTGACCATTGTCTCTGGGTTTCTTTTTTCTTCATATTTTTTCTTTTTTTTTTGGTGTTGATCCAAGGGCGTGAACTCAAGGACTGGCGACTCTCTCTGAGGTTTTTTCCTTTACTGTTTTTTTTTTCTTCTAAAGGGTAGCATGCTTCACACCTCTATCCACAGCTCAACTTCTGGCTCTTTTTGGTGACAGTCCTAGAGCTGAACTCAGTGATAACCACTGTGTCTTATTTTTTCTTGAAGGCTAGCAGGCTCTCTCTTTCTTTTTTTTTTTTTTACCTTTTTTTTGCTGGTTAGTAGGAGGTAAGAGTCTCATGGGAAGCTGGGGGCAATATATAGTGGCCTGAAATCTGAGGATAACAGTTCAAAGCCAGCCTGTGCTGGAAAGTCAATGAGACTCACCTCCAATTATTCACTAAAAGATCAGAAGTGGTCAAGTGCTACCTTTCACCAAAAAGCTTTGTTTCAAGCCTTGAGTTCATATCCCAGGACTGGGACCCATAAACAGGGCTTTTTTTTGTAAGGGCTTTCTGTCTTGGCTGGTTTTGAACAGCAATGCTCAATTTCTTTCAAATAGCCAGAAATACAGGTATGAGCCAGCAGCTTCTTGCTCTTTTTCTTTATTTGTCATCAGTCCTGGGGCTTGAACTCTAGGCTGTCCATGAGCACTTCAGCTCAAGGCTAGTGCTCTACCAGTTGAGCCACAGTGCCACTTTAGGTTTTTGGGTGGTTAATTGGACATAAGAGTCTCATGGACTTTCCTGCCTAGGCTGGCTTTAACCTGTGATGCTCAGATCTCAGCCTCCTGAGTAGTTAGGATTACAGGCGTGAGCACTGGTGCCAGGCTTGCTTCTTGCTCATTTTAACATCTTTCATTGACTGCTTCTCTCCCACCCTTGTTTTTTTTTTAATTTTATACTTACATATTTATTTGGGTTGTTGTTGTGTTCTTAGTGTTAGCTCTCTGTCCCTGGGCCACTTAAGCCTTTTTGCTCAAGGCTGATGCTTTACTTCAGTTCTACTTCAGACTTTTTGCTGATTAGTTGAAGACAAGAACCTCATGAAATTTCCTACCTGGGCTGGCCTTGAACCACAAACCTTTGATTTCAGACACATGCCTAACTAGGATTATAGGCATGAGCCATCCTTTTATAATCTTTAATTGTATCTTGTCACCTTCCTGATCATTTATTTTATTAAAGTATTCCTCTGTGTGTGTGTTGGTGTGGGGCAGGTGGACACGGGAGTGCACTTGTCTTAGGGCTTGAATTGGAGGCCTGGCAACTGTCCCTGAGATTTTTTTGCTCAAGGCTAGGCTCTACAATTTGAGCCACTGGTTATCTTTTGGCTTTTTCTTTTCTTTTCTTGGTCTTTAATAGGAGGCCAGACACTACACAAGGGCCTGAAATCTGAGGATTGTGGTTGGAAGCCAGTGAAGACAAGGAAGTCCATAAGACTCTTATCTCCGGTTATCTACCAAAAAGCCAGAAATGGAGCTCAAGTGGCTCAAGTATTAAAGTGCTAGCCAGGTAGAGCCCATGCCCTGGTTTAAACCCAAGAACAACCTATAAAAAGGGGTGGGCAGGGGAGACATTAAGTCTCTGTATGGGGCAATGTATGGGACAGCTCAGGATGAACAGTTAGAGGGAGCAGCTGAGATCTGGGCAAGACATGAATCATGGGTGTGAGTAGTGCACGAGCTCTGCCTAGAGCCATGCTCTAGTTGGAGCGCCTCTTCTTTAGTCACTGAGAAGACAACCCACTACCTGGGTTCCTCTGCCTTTCTCGCCAATCATGACCAAACGTAAAGGAAAACTTCGCCAAAGTGCTTTTCAGAGTTTGATTCCTGGAAATGGCTCTACTGATGGGAAGAGAAGCTTGAAGTTTGGTTTCAGGTTTCTGTTCCTTGAAATTCAGTACTCTGCAAGTTAGGCTACTGCCAAATTCTTGTGAGGTTAAAACAGACACCGGAGATAAATAGTCAGAGCTTCCTACAAATATTCTAAAGTGAAGTCCAGCCTGTCTTTCCTATGCAGTGGCCAACTGGATTAGCAAGGGAGGCCAAATTAGTGGCAGAAGTGGCTTTTTGTGCCCAGGGCAGACCTAGTAACCTAGTATTTTCTCCTTTACCTATGGGACACTAAAGGCCTATGCTGGCACAAAGAATCTTTTTCTCTAAGGAATTCATTATTGAGAACATATACATATACTAACTTATATTAAAGTGTTGTACAAAGGGATGATCATTTCATAAGGCAGGCAATGAGTACGTTTCTTTTTCAACAAAATCACCCCTTCCTTCACTTTCCCCTGGTTGAGAAAGAATTGTTTCTAATACAGGTTTATAAAAGAAATTTAGATCTATAGGTTTGAGGTTCAGAGAAGCTGGATGAACTGTTTGGGATACCAGGAACTTAAAAGCCTGATACTATACCTATAAACCAGAGAATTTAAAACTTGGGACATTTTCAGAGTATAGCCAGAGACAACTTAATTCCTCTGTTTGTAAAAGGACAGTGCAAAAGAAAAGGAATCAAAGGATAGGTATTGTCAGACTATCTGGCATAAGCCATCCTCCATCTAAAAGCCTTTTGCTGAAAAGACAAAGGATATGATCTGATCATAAACCCACACAGGTCACAGGGAAAGACAGCACAGAGTGATAGAAGGGGTGACATTGACCAAGGTGCAGTATACCCATAATCTTGTGGAACTGAAACCCCTTTCCATAACTACATAAAAATAAACACGTACACATACACACATACAGGTCAGCCGGATACTGGTTGCTCACACCTATAATCCTAGGTTCTCAGGTGACTGAGATCTGAATATTAAGGTTCAAAGCCTGCCTGGGCAGACAAATCAGTAGAATTCTAGAAGTAGAGGTATGGCTAAAGTGATAGAGCCACCAGTATTGAGTGGATAAAAGCTAAGACAGAGCACCAGGCTCTGACTATCAAGTCCCAGTACTAGCAACAACTAAAAAAAATTCCTCTTATCTTCAAGACTTGACTTCACTTCTCTCCACCAAATGGCATGCTTGGCCTTTGTCCCTTTGTGAAGAGCTCTGCACTTGGAGGGAGTTTACCTTGAATCCCAGCTCTGGGCTTTGGTAACAGTAGGACTCTAGTTGTCTCATAATATTTCACTTTCTTAATTTTACCTTAGTTTTCAGGTGAAAACCATTAAATGTATTATCATGGCTGTTAGGACATAATATACTCAAAGGTATTAAAATCAACCTATTCTAAAGAAACCTGTATACGATTATCTATTTGGGCCCTATTCACAGCAGCTTAGTTGTACATCAGCCTAGCTAGGTGCCCATCAGCAGATGTATGCATAAAGAAAATGTCACATGCTAACACAATGAAGTATTACTCAGTCATAAAGATGTATAAATTTATGTGATTTGCAGGAAAAAAAGAATGAAACTTGAGACCAATAGGTTAAAATAAGCCAGACTCAGAAAAATATCACACGTTTTTCTCATATGTAGAATCTAGATTGAGAAGTACAATGAAAGACAGGAACCTAACTGAGGGACCATTTTGAGGAGGAAGAGCCAGATAAGGAGGAAATGGAGACAAGGGAAGGTGATGAAGAGCAATAGGATCAAAATACATTGTGTGTGTGTGTGTGTGTGTGTGTGTGTGTGTGTGTGTGTGTGTGTGTGTGTGTGTGTGTAAGAATGTCATAACAAATCCCATAATTTTTTACAGTAACAGAAATAATGAATGAATTATGAAGTACGGGCATTCTATCTCCAGAAAAGAGAGAACAAGTGTAGGATGGATGATGGTAGAAATGTACTTATCCAGCACTATGGAAGTCAGCAAGATGACTTTCACAAGATGAAATTTTCCTTATAATCTAGCCATATCACTATGGCTACATACTCAACAGAATAAAAACTCACCACAGAGCTATCTTTGTGCTCACATTTATTGCAGCGCTGTGCCCAACAGTCATGACTGCGGCCTTAGAGCCCATCATCAGAGGATAAATAAAACATCAAATATAAATTAATATGAATATATTAGATATGTTAATATAACAATTAGTATTCTAATTATTGGGTCTTGTTCTATGTATAATATATAGTAGATCATATATAGTCAACAGAGTCTTACTTAGCCGTAAGTAAATTCTTTTCCTTTGCTAGAAAATGGATAGAATGAGAGATTAGCATGTTAAATGAAATAAACTAGTCCCATAAAAGCAAATATCACATTTTTCCTATAGAAGTCAGAGACAAAAAAGGAAACAAAGGAAAGTTTAAAAAACAAGATTATGAAAGTTTAAGAACTATGGGGGAGTAGAAAGGAGAAAGGAAAGGTGAGACAGTAAAGAGGAAGAAATATAAATTAGAATAATAGCGTGGAGCAGTGCTGTTTACTAGATAGACTCTGTGTAGAAAATGAACTATACAACTTGTGGGTGGAGATGGGTGAGGAAAGGGGTGAAATTGTTCAAAAAGAAACATACTTTTTTTGTTAGTTAGGCTTGAACTCAGTGTGGTCACTGTCCCTAAGCCTCTTTATGATTAAGGCTACTGCTCTACCACTTGAGCTACAGCACTACTTCCAGTTTTTGAGTGGTTAATTGTAGGTAAGGGTCTTACAAGGACTTTTGTAACTGAATGGGCTTCCAATCATGAGCCTCAGATCTCAGCCTCCTGAGTACCTAGGATTACAAGGGTAAGCTAACATCACCTGGATAGAAATGTACTCTGTATCAGACTTATGTAACCTCTCGGTACATTATGTTTATAGTAACAGTAAAAAATGTGTGTGGCTCATGCCTGTGATCCTAGCTGAAAAAGAGGCTGAGATCTGAGGATCACTGTTCAAAGCTAACCCAGACAGGCAAGTCCATGAGACTTATCTCCAATTAACCACCCCAAAATTTGAAATGGTACAGTGGCTCAAGTGGTAGGGCACTAGCCTTGAGCTGAAGAGCTCAAGGACAGTGCTCAGGCCCAGAGTTCAAGCCCCATGACTGACAAAAAAAACCTGTATGAAAGGAAGAGTAATAAATAGAGGGATGAATGTGAGCAAGTCAATATTTGCATGTGTGGGAAGAAATATCACAATCCAATCCCTAAGAAGTTTGTGCTGCTAACATATACCAATGATAAATGTAAAAACTCAAATAGGTCATGTTGATTTGAGACTCCTTTGTATAATTACTTAAAGATAATTTAAAGAAAATAACAGTATATTTGGTAGGGGACATGCAAACAGGCTGTGGTTAAACTATAAGAAATCTTTCAAAGTTAAGATGTTTGTGGAGTTTTAGACTAGTACTCGCTGCAATAAGTTACTGCTAAAATAGGAAAGGAAAATATAACCTTTTACCCATTGGCCTGTGGCAATAGTGATTAGAAAAACAGGACCACTGGATCCCTAAACTACTGCTAAGGAACAATATAGATCCATTCTCATGGCTACCACACCTTCTCCTGACCCGAGGGGAAAGTCATGGAAAGTCAGGACAAGCTTCTTATCCTATGATGTTTTATTCAATTCCTATACCAAGATGGCCAGGATAAAGGACAGGTATCCCAGACTCCTCTATTTTTTTCTTTGTCCTGAGCCATTCTCTCCTACAGTCCTCTTGGAAACTAGTTAGGTGAAGACCACTTGCCAGGCATCAATGACTCTTAATGGAACAAGTTCCCACCTGATCAATCCAGAGACACTGGACACTCAGACCACCTGATACCATTAAGGCCCACCTTTGAATATACTTGTGAGTGTTTTATACTTAATATTGTTTTAACTATATACCTTCACTTTTTCCTATTTAATCTAAGGCCAATGGCATCTGAAGATGGCTGAAGATACACTTAAATATTGTCTTCCCATGGCTGCCAGGGAATGATTCACCTTTCTCTGGCCTTTATGGTATGTCTCTATTTGTATAGGGTGAATGGCCAGACTTAGCACATTGAACTCAAGCAGTTTGGACCTACCTACTAAAATTCAATGTTTATTACTGATAGGAGTTAGTAGAAAAGTAGACAGGAAATTGAGGCCTACAGAGCTTGCAGATGAGAGGATAAACTGAAAAGCCAGAACCTGTCTGGCAATAAAATAGGGATGGGGGCTACCTAAGAATGAGGAAGTAAGAGGAAAAAAAGAATGAGGAAATAAAGACAAGGCAGTAAGTCTTGGCACCAAGATCTTACAGGAAACAGAAAAGAGACATCAGACAGCCATCTTCAAGGACCCCAATTTTCCCTTCTTAATCCAAGGCCAAGCTTAACTCAGAAGAAAATGCACGATGGCTGACATTGGCTTAACTGCTGTCTTTTGTGTTGAACGCGAAGTGGCCTCCACACAGACTGGGCTAAGCAGCATGTTCTTAGCTAGTGCCAGCTGTAACTACGTTTCTCATTGCTGGGGTGAGATGGCTTGCCTTCAGTGTTCTAAAAGAAAGGTTGAACAGGGCTTGCCAATGGGGCCACTAGAGTGATCTCAGCCCACACCGCAGGAATCAGAACCAGGTTAAGTCCAGTAAATTTACAGAGTCCTAATAGTAATTGTTGCTTTAAGAGGCTAGGTGCTGAGAAAGCGCAACACAAAAGAGGCAAGGAAGGCCACACAAGGCCATGAATGCTTACCTGCTTCTCCAGTCTACTTGCATAAGATGGCGCACACACACGTGACTCAAGATTACATGGAAATACTGAAATAACTGACTCCCAATGTGGGGGGAGTGTAGGCCCCAAACCCCTCCAGAAGCCGTGCTGAGACAGCCTGGCTTACTCCACTTACTCTACAGGTGGCAAGAAACATCTAGTAATCATAGAGACCAAACAAAGGATCGCTAACCCTGCACTGTCCCCACAAGGACCTGCCACTCCTAGAAATAAGACTATTTCAGATTTTCCTCCCTTATGGTTACGATGACATTCCATTTCCTTGCCCACACTCTGCACTGGTTTCCAAACTCAACTTTATTTCATTTCAGAACTTCCCACATGGTGTTGCCCTGACTTCTTGCACTATTTCCTCCTAAGGCTACTTGTTCCCAGATACTAATACCTTTTCATTATTTAGTTCTGGATCTTGGCATCGCATTCTAGCTAATCTTCCCTCCTTTCTTAGTCTGGTGTAGGTGCCTCTGCTATGAGCTCTGGAGTATCCTAAATTATTCTGTTTCTGTTCTGTGCTATCTGTTCTCTCGGGCTCTCTGCATAACTCTACCAGTCTCTTTGCAAGCACATGTGCACATGTGTGCATGTCCACACCTGGAAGTGGGCAACTCTTGAAGTGGAAGAGGCAGCATGCTGTTAAGTTGGAACTGCCCCATTCCTCAGCCCCAACTTCTGTGTGTGTGTGTGTGTGTGTGTCTCACACTAAAAGTATCAATTCTTCACATGGCCAAATGAGTAACTTAAGTGGGTTCACTACCTCCACCTGTGTTCTTCTGCAGCTGATTCTCAATGACTGAACATCAGGATGACGCTTGTTAAGAGCGGTCATGTCACCACTCTGCTCAAGGCTCAATGGTGTTTTAGTTCATTAGGAGTAATGTCCTCAGGATACCCTAGGCCTCCAGGATCCATCATAGCATCCTCATCTCTGCCACTACTCAGCCCTCGCATCCCTTCCATCCCTTGCCCCTCACAGTCACAGGCTTTGTCCTGTTTACATAAACCCTTCTTCCCTGCTTATACCCTGGTAGACACTCTCTCCAGTCCAATGGTCACATGATTCATGCCCCTCTTTTTCATATCTATGATGTGCTTCTCTCAAGAAGTATTATGATATCTGGCACCAGTGACTCATGTACTAATCGTAGCTACTCTGGAAGCAGACTTCTGAGGGCCCCATTTCAAAACCAGCCTAAGAAGAAAAGCTCCAGAGAGTAGAATGCCATCTCGAATTAACCAGCCAAGTGTTGGACATGAGCATGTTGTTTAAGTGGTATACTATCAGCCTTGAGTAAAAAACTTAAGGGACAGCACATGCACTCTAGATTTCAAGCCCCGGTACTAGCACTAAAATAAAACTAGAAAGCCAGGCACAGTGGCTCATGCCTGAAATCCTAGCTACTCAGGAATGTGATATCTGACGATCATTATTTGGAGGCAGGTGAGGTGAGACGATTATCTCAGTCAACCACCAAAAAGCCAGAGTGGATACTCAATTCAAGTGATGGAGTGCTAGCCTTGAGCAAAAATAGGTCAGCAACAGGGTCTAGGCCTTGAGTTGAAGACACAAAACTGGCAAATGTGCATGTACATGCACTCACACAAGCACACCCATGAAAGTCTACTTTGACTACCCTGTTTAAAAACAAGTCCCACCGGATGCTGGTGGCTTATACCTGTAATCCTAGCTACTCAGGAGGCTGATCTCTGAGGACTGTGGTTCAAAGCCAGCCTCAGCAGGAAAGCCCATGATCTCTTATCTCCAATTACCACCAGAAAACCAGAAGTGGTGCTGTGGCTCAAGTGGTAGAGTGCTCGCCTTGAGCTCAAGAGCTCAGGGAGTTCAAGCCCCACGATGGGGGGGAAAAAGTCCCTTTTGCAGCAACTGCTGTTGTCCTGCTACTATGCTCCTTTCTAACCAATGGTATTATTTTTCTACTTACAAACTTTCCTATGTGCACCAGATAGAATGTAGCCTTAATGAAGAGAGTTGATTTGCCATGCCTTTACCTGTCATATGCTTATCATCTTGAACAGGTTGCTCTGTATTAGATGGAATAAATGAGTTAAACATTACCTATTTCAAATTTCAATTTCCAAAAATTTATTAGCTTTTTGAGAGTTCATAAAACTCTTCAAACACACTGAATCTTCCAGGTATTCTGTTCCAGCTAAATACGTATTCACAGTTCTTGTATCTGCCAATTCATGTTTATAATAGACATTCAAGAACCCCTCTCCCTCTTGACAACTTCCAAATTTTCTTTTTTCTTTTTGGTTGGTCCCAGGGCTTGAACTTGGGGCCTGGGTAGTGTCCCTGAGTTTTGTTTTTTTTTTTTTGCTCAACCACTTCCAGTTTGGTGGTAGTACATTGGAGATAAGAGTCTCATAGAATTTCCTCTCCTGGCTGGCTTTGAACCACGATCCTTAAGTCTCAGCTCCCTGACTAGAGAAGA
The DNA here is from genome assembly GCF_024711535.1 of Dipodomys merriami. Classification (NCBI taxonomy): domain Eukaryota; kingdom Metazoa; phylum Chordata; class Mammalia; order Rodentia; family Heteromyidae; genus Dipodomys; species Dipodomys merriami. The sequence goes on along the minus strand of NW_027204704.1, from coordinate 1,244,304 downwards.
TTACAGATGTGAGCCACCAGCATCTGGCTAACTTCCAACTTTTTAAAATATATATTTTTTATTGTAAAGTTAGTGTACAGTGGGGTTACAGTTACATGAGTAAGGTAATGAGTACATTTTCTATCGAGCATTGTTAACCCTCCTTTGTTTCTCCCCTACCATCCCTTCCCACCCACCTCTACAACTCCTCTCTCTCCACCCCCCAAAGTTCACTTTCAACATAGTGTCTTGTACATCTCATTGTTACAATGAGTCAACCTGTATCCTTATTTCAGTATTTTGTTATTTCCCTTCCCCTCCCCAAATCAGAAAAATGTATAAAAATGATTCAGGGCACTGGAATCAAATACAGTGAAAACAGAGGTTATATCATGGGGGAAGAATATATAAAAGAAACAAAAAAATCAAATAGTACCTTGTGTCCCTGTCTTGGGGTTCATTTTGTTTAGCATCATCTTATATGGTCATATGTACATAGTTTTTGCTTTTCTGCTTGTTCTAGACAGATACTAGTTATTGCAAATAAGGGAAACCATCAGGCCTATGTTTCTTTGGGTCTGGCTTATTTTGCTTAATATAATTTCTTCAAGTCTCCATTTCCTAACAAATGGGGTGGTGGTGTTCTTTCTCATGGAGGCATACAATTTTCATGTGTGTGTGTGTGTGTGTGTGTGTGTGTGTGTGTGTGTGCGGGTGTGTGTGCATGTGTGTGTGTGTGTGTGTGTGTGACTTTTCTTGATCCATTCATCTACTGAGGGACATCTGGGTTGGTTCCATATCTTAACAATGGTGAATAATGCTGCAATAGACATAGTTGTGCTGGTAGTTTTAGTATAGCCTTGTTTGTGATTTGGGTAAATGCCCCAAAGTGGGATTGCTGGGTCATAGGGAAGCTCTATGTATAGTCTTTTGAGGAACCTCCATACTGTTTTCCAAAGTGGTTGAACAAGTTTATACTCCCACCAACAATGCACTAGGGTTCCCTTTTGGCCACATCCCCTCCAGTATCTGTTGTTATTAGATTTCTTGATTATAGCCATTCTAACGGGTGAGGTGGATGTTTTGATTTGCATTTCTTTTGTGGCTAGAGAAGTTGAGCAGTTCTTCATGTGTCTATTGGATATTGTTATTTCCTCTTCAAAGAAGTCTCTTTTTAAGTCTCTAGCCCACTTTTTAATTGGGTGGTGGTTTCTTTGAGGATTTGTTGTTGGGGCATTTAATTTTTTGAGTCCTAAGTATATTTTAGATATGAGACCCTTGTCCATTATACGGCTAATAACTTTCTTAACTTATACACATCTATTGCCAAGAAATGTCATAACACTTTCCTCCTCTAGAGAACCATAAACACATTAAGAGTCACACACGATGTTAGACATTTGGAAATTCCTGTTTTCAAAAATCCACCTCAGAGCATGCTTTTCTCTCTTGTAAATCCCTTCAAGATCCTTGGATATCTGACACCCTGTACCACTCCAGTTATTTCTAATTTCTACCTCTTTCTACTCTTGATTCCAAACAGGAACTATTTTTGACAGTATCAATTTCCATTCAAAATTAGCCAATGTTTCCAACCTCTTTCTGTGATCTTCCTTGATATACGGTACCAAGGGGAAAACAGGTGGTGTCCCAGGGAGCGTAAATTTTTATAAAGTAGAGATTATGGTCAGTGCTCGAGTTAATCCAGGTAGAATGGTCTGACAGTGAGTAGGAGAGGACATTTAGATGCTGGCTAAAACTCTTTCCCTAACACAGACATATTCTTTATCAAGTCTTATTTTGTCAAGCCATAGTTTTAAAAGACATTTCAGGTGATGGCAGAGGACAAGGAGAAGGATGAGAAGGAGAAGAAAGAAAGGCTGCTGGGCACCGGTTGCTCATGCCTTTAATCCTCACAGTCAGGAGGATAAGATTTGAGGTTAACAGTTTGAAGTTATCCTGGGAAAGAAAGTCCATGAGATTCTTATCTCCAATTAACTATAACAAAGTTAACAATAGTGCTGTAGCCCAAGTGGTAGAGCAGCAACCTTAAGCAGTGAAGGCTAAGAGACAGTACTCTAGGAATGAGTTCAAGCATCCGTATCAGCATAAAAGAAAAAGAGAGGAGGAGTGGGGAGAAAATGTAAAGAATTCCATTGTGTGGTTGGCTCTGTGCACACATCATCCACTGTCCCAGGGCAGCAAAGGTGGCTTCAGGTTCTAGGTGAGAAAGAAGCAGATGAGCTGGGTCCTAGTGGCTCATGCCTGCAATCCTAGCTACTCAGGAGGCTGACATATGAGGATTGCAGTTCAAAGCCAGCCCAGGCAATAAAGTCCATGAGATCCTCTCTAATTAATAACCGCCAGAAAACCGGAAGTGGCACTGTGGCTCATGTGGTAGAGTACTTGCCTTGAGCTGAAGAACAGAGGAATAGCAACCAATCCCAGAGTTAAAGCCCCACGACTGACAAAACAACAAGAATACCAACAAAAGAAGCAGATAAGGCCCCATGCTACCTCTCTCTGAGACTATTTCAGGGCTATGCAATGATCAGATGCTGTGGAAAGCTTGAAAGAATGGTCTGGATTACAATGGTCTCACCACACACTGTATGGATAGCAATGCAGTTGGAAACCTGAAAAACACATAGTCTATAGAGAATAAATATGCCTGCCTGGTGCTGGAGTGGTCAAGATGGAAAGGGTAGGCCGTCCTTCAGTCAGCATTAGTCATTACAGAGTAATAAGCAGCACCTCTGTCACACACAGTGCCATTTCACAGCAGCCTTCTCCACAAGGAAGCAAAAGACATTTTACACTCTTTCTCCTTTATTTTAAACATGACATTCTGGGATCTGAACCCAAACTAACATGCTGGGATTTTATAGACACACACACACACACACACACACACACACACACACACACACACACACACACACACACACACACACACACACACACACACACACACACACACACACACACGTACTCAAAAAATTCACATTCTGAACCCAGGTTCTTGACCACTTCTGAATTGATGTAGACAACAAAATTGACAACTGAGAAACAGAGCTATCTGCCTCCACTCCAACCTCAGCAATCCAAACTGCAAAAGTCCTGGCATCACGACCAGGCATAGCATGAGTTCAGTCAGTGTGCTACCCCCTTAGCCAACAACAACTCCACATCAAGAACTGACAGGATTTACAATAGTGTTTTTTCTTTGCTGCAGCGTTTTTTATTTCTGTGGTGCTAAGGACTCAAACCCAGGGCCTCATGCATCTGAGACAAGTACTCTACCACTGAGCCACCTTCCCAGCCCCCTTCAATCTCCTCTTTGCTGATAATCACCTGCATAGAAAAATGCAGTTGGCTATTACAAATAACCAAGAACAAGTGCCCTTCCCTCCTATTATTGGATTGTGAATTCCATTCAGTTTTATCAGTATCTTGAAGGACTTACAGCTGTGTTTCTTCTTCTTCGAAACCTAGGGTTCAGTATCATCAGACCCTCTCGTACCTTTGCTTAACTAACAACTCTAGGTGGCCAACAGGTCTTTTACCCATTTCACATCTATTACTAGCAGGTTACATCAAACGTAAATAAGAAAGGCTGAATACATTAAGCTCCACATAAAGTTCTTCTGCTTTATGTCCTTTCAATATTTATTTTCGAATGATAACAACCTGCTAATTCTTACTCAAAACTTTTCCATTTTAAAATTTAAAAAAATTCTTACATCAAGGTCAATGTCTCACTTATTTAATTTAAAAATTGTAATTCACATCATATTAAAAATCAAATGTTTATAATACAATGCATCAGGAAAATTAAAGGCACATACCTGATGGAGAATTTATACATAGCAAAAGAAAAGAAACCCTAAACTAATGCCTATCACACATTCAAGCCCACACTTCTCATGGTACAGGGTAGCTTTTGCTTTCAAATCATGGAAATGTCACCTCAATCCAGTCTATTCCACACAGGCTAATACTGAATTACCCAATGCTTTATTGCTTACAAACAACTCCAGCAAACAGACTTCAGCATAAGATTCTCCTCCTTATATGATTAAATGAATTACTCTAATAAATTTAAAAGTAAATAATGCAAACTGGCCTAGATGACAGTATAAAAGGATTCTGATGTTTTTTTTCTTCCATGCGATTGTTTCTAACACATTTATAAGATTATTTCTTTGTTGCTTTGTATGTCCTTCCCCCACAGTATAACCCCTGCTTTCACTGTATTTGATGTCTGTATAATTTGTGGAGGGCAAGAGGAAAAACAAATCGTTTAAATAGGGATACAGGGGGAACCCATTGCAACAATGAGATGTAGAAGTCCTTATGTCAAAAACGAACTTTACAACTTTCGTGCGGGGGGGCGGGGAGGCGGCAGGGAGGATTGGGTGGGGGGGGAGGATGGAAAGGGAAGGGATGGGAAGGGGAAACAAAGGAGGAGGCTACAATGTTTGATAAGAAATGTACTCATTATCTTGCCCATGTAATTGTAGTTCCTCTGTACAGTATTTTCACAATAAAAAAAAAAGATTCTGAGTTCTTAAAAATCTTGAGGTACTTCCAGTTAAAATCGGCCACAGAAGGTCCTTTGCTAAAGTTTTACTATGCACTTCATAAGCAGAAAGCAAAAGGGATTTTCTTGTTACACACAAAACCTCCCTAAACTCATTCAGAGTGAAGCAAACTTATTAAATTTAGTGCCATTTACCCAGCCTCATGTATTTAAAAGGCTTGAAAGTCTATCCCTAGAAAGCCAAGTTTTTGCTTTCTTCTCTCTGACATCTATTTTTTTTAGCTTTTAAAACTCTTGTCTCTCACAGCCCAGAATTCTTCATTAATCTCAAAATGGCTCTACAGTCTGCTCTACATTAATTTTGGAGAACTTTCCAAGTATTCCAAACACTTTCTTTTGTATAAAACCTTAAAATAAAAGAGATGACAAAATACTTTGTCCTTTTTATGGCATGCTCATTTTTGTGTTTGGCGGGGCTTGAACTCGGCTTGGGCACTGTCTCGGAAATTTTTTGTTCAAGAACAGTGAACTACCACTTTGAGCCACACTGCCACTCCTCGGAATGTATGTTCTTAAAAATCTTTAAGACTACTTGAAGTCTTAATTTGCTTCAATTTCATCACTGGCATAAACTATTAATACTCTAACCAGGACTCTCTTCTGAGTAGAAGTGAGCAGCTGATCTGTCAGCTTCTAAAAGTTTAAAAATTCCAGCTCTTCTAAGTAAGAGCATGATTACATGTGTATGAAGGTAACAGTGTAAGTGCCCTCATGCTTTGTGGAACCCAGAAAGACTCCTGCTGCTAGGCTCAGATGAGCTGTTACCCAAGCAAGGCCAGAAGAGGCCTCTCACAACAGACAACCCTTGTCACCATCTACCCAAACAAGACCTGAGCCCCACAGCACCCACCCTGTCATTCTTCTCCTAATTAAGGTTGCTTTCAAATGTACCTTAAAAGTGTGCAGCATTCAGTGCTGTGGAAACCAGGGAATGTTTCTCTTAAGCATGTTGCTGCCCTCTAAAATGACAGAAGGTAAAGGAACAGTTGAGGACCATGGACTCTGCCAAAAAGTATCTCAAGTTTAAAACAAAAATTAAAGCTCCTTTCTAACACTGGCATTTGGGGACATGCAGCCTCCTGTGGGCAGATGACTGACTGACTCACAGGAGAGGTCTTCCCATGTTCTGTACAAATGTTCTTTCAGTTCTTTGCCAGTGTCATGTCCTCTGGAATATGTGGCTCAGGTTGGCCTTCATAGTTTGAAGTTCTTTCAAATTCAGAGTCCTGTGAGCCAATGACTTCTGTAGTTCCTGCATTTAAACACAAGAAAGAGAGTTTTATTTTTTAGAAAAGCTTCAATTCAAGCTGCTGCTTTCTCCACACCTAAACTAATCCACTGATTAAACTCAACGGGAGGGGACCAGCCAAGGAGAGGGATTTTAGGATTGAGAAACAGCCCTAGCCTCCTGAAGACCTGCCTAGGTGGTCAGCTTCAACAAGAATTGCTCTCAAAACAACATTGATTTCTTCTACTCCCTTTGTCACTGCCTCAGGTACATCTCGAATTTTTCTATAACTCACTGTGATTTAACATCTAGATCAACACCCACTTCAGTGGATAGTGAAGTTAAATAATTAGTTGGAAAAAAAAAGTACTTAGTTGAAATTTAATAATCTTACAAGGTGATAAAAAGTGAAACCATTTTAAACTGGGAAACGCATTCTTGCTAAATTAGTCATTGCATAATTCTTTCTCTTCTACTGGAGTTGTTTTTTGGCTTTCTTCTTTTTCATTTTTAACATTTTTTATTGGTCCTGGGGCTTGAACTGTGGGCCTGGGCACTTTACCTGAGCCTCTTTGAGAGGCTAGCTCTCTACCACTTGAGCCACAGGGCCACTTCCACTTATTTTTGAGTAGCTTATTGAAGAATCTCAGGACATTTTTGCTCAGGCCAAACAACCATCCTTAATTCTCAAGTTCCTGAGTAGTTAGGATTATGGGAATGAGCCAAGCCACTAGCACCTGCCTTGGGCTAACTTTCTGAATGAAATAGTGTAAGAAAAAATTTTGTCTCTTAGTAAGGATCAGCAAAAAATTCCCTCTGACTGTGAAAATATTTTTTGTTGGTTGTCTATTTTTCGTGGTGGTAGCAATCAAATTCAGAATTTCAGGCAAACTAGGAATACTATCACAAGCCATACCTGGAGTTATTCTGTTTAAGTTTGGGGCTGGTTCTGGGACTTGAACTCTGGGCCTGGGCACTGTCCCTAAGTATTTTTTGCTCAAGATTACTACTATACCACTAGAGCTACAGCTGTATTTCCAACTTTTTGGTTGTTAATTGGAGATAAGCCACATAGATTTTTCTCCCTTGGGTCAGCTTTAAACCGAGATTCTTCTATATTGGCCTCCTGAGCAGCTAGGATTATAGCCTTGGGCCACCAACATCAACATTATGTCTTTTAAAAAAATCTATCAATAATAATAAAAATGACTATTATTATTACTACAAGCTCACACCTGTAATCATACCTACTTGAGAGGCTGAGATCTGTAGATCATGGGTTAAAGACAGCATGGTCAGGCAATTCAGAGTTCATTCATATTTTTTACATGCTGGCTCTAGGGCTTGAGGGCTTGAATTCAAGGCCTGGGCACTGTCTTTGAGGCTAGTGCTCTACAACTTGAGCCACAGTGCCACTTCCAGGTTTTTCTGAGTAGTTCATAGGACTACTGGACTTTTCTGCCCAGGCTGGCTTTTAACTGCCCTCCACATATCCTAGTCTCCTGAGTAGCATTTCACCAGCAAAGCCACACTGAAGTGGCTCAAGTGGTAAAGTGTTAAACTTGACTGGAAAAAGTTAAGGGGATTCAAGCCCCAGGATTGGCACATACGTACTCATATGTATGTGTGTGGGTACACACACACACACACACACACACACACACACACACACACACACACACACACAATCCTATACTCGGTACCCCAGGATGAAAAAAGTAAAAATAACAAATTATAAGATGGATAAATATTTTAAGTAGTTCCAAAAGTAACTAATATGGCCATATGGTGGCTTAGGTGGTAGAATGTTTTCCTCCCATGCACCATTTCAATTTCCAGTATTGTTCAAACAAAACCACACCAACAAAAGCACACCAAAATCTATACCGAATAAAAATATATAATACTATGTAACAAACATTAAACATTAAAAATAAATATAGCTAAAGGATTGCCATACCATAATCCTGTAGGGGAAAAGTCAATATCTAAAGAATATATTATTTTCCATCAAATCAATCTATACACTGAATGCAATTTTATGAGAAGTCTTATCAGAACTTTTTATAGTTTCAGGAAGGATAGATTAGGAAAAATGAGAGCTGGGAAATGGCATCCAGGAACTCTGATAGAAGCAAGACAGTTAGAAACATACATGCAATCTTCTTTGCTTCTAACACAGGATGCATTCCTCATCTTAAGGATAAGCATTTCTTCTATTGCAAAAATATATGCATTCTTTCCTGGAAGAAATACAAAGACTGAGTCAACATGTAACCAAGAACTCAGAAGGTGCAACACCAGGAGCAAAGATAAACACCTATATATATGGCTTTATGACAGGTCTTGCCATTATAATATAAATGCCCCTGGTGTCAAAGAGTTCTGTGCTTTTCCCTTAAGGAGCCCCCACACTCTCAGTGTGCCTCTGTCCTTCTGTTTCTCTGCTTATCTGTTTGTTTGCTTGCTAACTCAATAAAGCATTGCCGAGTTTTCTTACCATGGTGACTTCTCTGCAAATTTTTATTCTGTGACAAAGGACCCTAAGTCAAGAGTTCCTACTTCTAGAGGGAAATTTCCCAAACCTCCCCTGGACCCAGTGACTGTAGCTCCTCAAAGTTAAGAGGTGAGTTGCTGAGTGGTAGAATGATTAACTTGCATGTAAGAGACCCTGGGTTTGGTCACCACTAATAGAGTAGAGGAGGGATTATGAAAGATCAAAGACCCAAAGAATGTAAAGAACAATTTTGGGGACATATCATATCTCAAAATGAAGATTTGTCATATTAAAGCCTAGTAATCAACACAATCTGATATTAAAGCTGAAGGAAAAGAATGACACAGGGTGCAGAGCTGAGAAACAAGCCTATGTGGAATCCTGAGATTTGACATTAGACTACTCAATAAACAGCCCCTGTGACCAAGCTATCTATATGAATAAGATACAAAATAGACCTTGACTTAAAGTCTTAGCAAACAATTCCTAAAAACAGAGGCAAAGGTAGAAAGCAACACTTGGAAGCTTAAAGTATGAACGAATAGTGTACTTTGAGAGTTCCCCAAGGAAATAAATACATATGTAGGAAAATATCAATAAGTTTATCTATATTATAACAACACTTTTTGTTGAGTAAGTGACACCAAGAAAAATGTAAACATGCTCTCTTAAGGTTGAAGACATTTAAAAACTATGTATTCAAGAGAGGAGCATTTCAATCAAGAAGATGACAGATAAAATACATGAGATTGACTAAAATATCTGAGCATGCAATTCACAAAAAGGCAGATGTAATGGGAGAAATATAAAAAATGTTCCATCAGGAACAATAAAGAGATACCACACTTGTCAGACTAGGGAAAAGTTAAAAATATACCGGACAGTACCAAATGACTGGAAAAGGGATATATAAGAATATATGTGGCTATGGATACACTGTATCTTATGCAAACTGCATATAGTGGAGTATCAACACCACTGACTCAAATTCATGAAGAAAAGTTTCATATAGAATATGTAGTATATTGCATATTTAATATACATTGTCATTATTTGTGATGATTTTTAGTACATTGGAAAATTTTGCAAAGAAGAAAAAAGGGGGAAGAAGCCTTAAGGACCCTCATTTGTGAAATAACTTCAAGTTCACCACTACTTCCTACTTGCTAATGTTTTCTCTTTTTGTTTGAGGAAAGTGGCCCAGGTTGACCTCAAGCTCATTATCTTCCTACCACAGCTTCCATGAACTACCTCTTACTTTGTTTTCATTTGAGCCCTGAAGTCACTTAAGTGATAAAAACAGTTATCCCAGCAAGTCCTCACCACTGAGCCTGAGCAAGGCTGGGTGTATCCCATGAAATCAGTGCATCTGGGAAGGCAAGTCACCTAAGTGGACGTAGATCAGGAAACTGAAGGTCAAAATGGGGGTAAATTGGATGGCACTGGCCACTGGGCCAACACAAATCAAGAAGTCAGAGTTCCTCCACATGAACCAGAGGAGGCCCTCAGGCACAAACTCACTATAGCAGATGAAGGACTAGTTCGGGAGGATGGCAGCATCCCCAGCTCCAGGACAATAATCCTGTGCTACACAGGCATTAGAAGAATATTGATATGGGACAGTCTCCAAGCCCTGGGATTCCTTCTCCTGGGTCCAATATAGCTCATGACCAGAATTCTCTGGCACCACATAGGTGCCCTCTTGTGAATATGTGTATACATGCTCACAACTCTTGTCCTGATCCAGCACCTGGTCCAACTCAGACCAGGAAGTAGAGAGGTTCCAAAATGAAGAAAAGCAGTCCATTTGCACTGTAGCAGGTGACGCACTGCCTGGGAATGGTGGAAGCATGCCCAGCTTTGGGCCCATAGCCCCAGGCAAAACAAGCCACACCCTAGGAGAAGAAAGTCTCTGTGTCTGGCCTTCCTTCCCTAGTGGCTGTGCAATACAACATGAAAAGATGTAACTGTGTCCCTCAAACTTGTGCACACACAAGCAAAACCACATACCCACACAACCCACCCAGCAATCGGTTCCCATGAAGGGGCAAGTGGATGCACTTACCTTGAAACTTGATCATCTCAGATGGCCCTGGCACAGGGGCCTACCAGGAGGCCCAGAATAGCCAGATGATAGACCATGGGGTGAAGAACAGGCCACTGGGCATGACCTCCCTGTGAAAGGTGAAGAACTGGATGGGGAGAGTGGCAGCATCCTCAACTCAGGGCTTATAATTCCAATACACATGCCACAGTTGAAAATGGTGGTAGACACGCTGCAATCTTCAGTGTGCCATCTCTTGTGATTTCTAGAGGTGTCCTTTAGTCTAATGTGGCACCACATCCACGCACTTGTGTGTACATAGGTCCACATAAGCTCACCCACAATTTGGTTCCCATGGGGTGGTGGGAAGGGGCAAATGTTACTTTGAAATAGGGGCATCTTGAATGACACCAGCCCCTGGGCCCAGAGAACAGAAAGACAGAGTTCCTGGAGATGAATGAAGGAGGCCCTCAGGCATGAGCTCACTATAGCAGGTAAAGGACTAGTTAGGGAGAGTAATAGCTACACAGGCTTTAGCCAAGTATGGATGAGGGGCAGTCTCCAAGCCCTGGCCTTCCCTCTCCTGTTCCAATATAGCCTACAATCTGGCCTATCTGGCACCACATATTTGTCCTCCTATGAACACACAGGCATGGCCAGGCTATTTGGAACCACACATATGCCTTTATGGGAAATTGTTTATATACGCACAACCCTGGACTTGCAAGTCAGTTCCCACAGGACAAGGGCAGGAGGGAAAGAGCTTCCCTTGAATTGGTGACATCTGTAAATGGTACCTGCATCTACGCCAACACAGATCACAAATGTGGAAGGTTTGCAAGATGAAGAAAATCAGGCTACAGGCATGACCTCCATGTGGAAGGTGAAGCACTGCATTGGGCAGGCAACAGTATCATCAGCTCAGGGCCCATAATCCCAGTATACAGGCCATAGCTGGGAAGGGTGGTGGACACACGCCAAGCTCCAGTGTGCCATCTCTTGTGCCCTCTAGAGCCTATCTCTAGTCCAACTGGCAGCACATAGGTGCAATCATGTGTACACATTCCATGAAAGGGTTTCCACAGGATGGCGGGGTGGGGGCAATCTTTACCTGAAAATGGGTGTTACTCAGATGGCACAGGCCCTGGATGACACAAATCAGTAATAACGAGTTCCTTTACGTGAACCAGAAGAGGTCCTCAGCATGAAGTCACTGTAGCTGGTGACGGACTAGTTAGGGAGGTGGCAACATCCCCAGCTATAAGCAAATGACACAGGCTACACAGGCATTAGAGGGGTATGGACACAGAGCCTGGCCCAATATGTCCACAACCAGCCCTACCTGGCATCATGTATGTGCCCTCTTGTGAAAGTGTATACCGACACATGGGCCTACCAGAAGGGACCAGCAAGTCAGCAGTCCACAAGGTGAAGAACAGGCCACCAGGCACTAACTCCCTTTAGCAGAAGCAGCACTATTTAGGAAGATCATCAGCATCCCAAGTCTCAGGCCTATAACCCAGGTTCCACAGGTCCATGAAGGGATGTTTGACAGTCTCCAACCCCAGCCTTCCTTCTCTTGGGTCCAATAAAACATAGTCTAATTTAAAAACACTTAAGTGCTTTCATGGGAACATGTGTATACACATGCACAAAAATCCCTGACCTGCAATTCTGCATCCACAGGGTAATGGAGAGAAAGTAACCTTGAATTGCATGTCTCCCAGGGCTACACTGACCACTGACATTAGCCAGCTAAGGATGCAGGATAGACTCCAAGCTCTGGCCTCCTTCTTCTGGATCCAATATAATCCACGACCAGGCCACTCTGGCACCACATTTGTGCCCTCCTGTACACACATGCACAACCCATCTCACAACTGGGTTCCAACAGTTCCAACAGGGAGTGGAACCACTTACTGAGAAATGAGGACATAGGCGGATGTACCTGCACCTGGGCTGACTCAGAAGCAGGAAGCAGGAGTCCCAAAGTGAACAAAAATAGGCTGCCTTGTATGACCTCCCTGTAATGGGTTAAGCAATGGTTAGAGAGCGCAGCACTATACCGAGCTCCAGCCCCATAACCCCTAGCAACACAGGCCATTCTCTGCAAGGGAGACATGAAAGACCTACTCTCTAAGCCTTCCTTCCCTTGGGCCGGCATCAGCACCCAAGTGGGAAAATCTGGCCACAGGTTCATGTGTTTCACAAACTTGTGTGCACACATTCATGATGGCATATGCACTCAACCCCACACAAATATTCAGTTACCACAAAGTGGGAGTGGTCCTACTTGCCTTAAAACTAGGGCATCTGGAATGGCATTGTCACCTGGGATTACAGGGAAGGACCTGCAAGACATTAGTCCATGAGGCAAAGAACAGGGCACTGGGCATGCCCTCCCTGTAGCAGGAGGAACACTGGTTGGGGAGGGTTGCAGTATCCCCACTTCCAATCCCACAACCCTGGGCTACATAGGGCACAGCTGAATAGTGACACAGGACACTCCCTACTCAAGGAAGCCCCAAGCCTTCCTTCTCTTAGGTCCTTTAATACCACATACCAGTCCAATTTGACACCATGTACATGCCCTAGGATGAACGTGTGGACACACATACACAACCGCTCACCAGTGATTTGGTTCTCACACTATGGCAGGAGAGGTCTAATTTATCATGAAATGGGGGGCATGTGGGATGGCATCCATGGTGACCTGACACAGACCAGGAATTCAGTGTTCCTTAAGGTGAAAAAGAGGCCCTTAGGCATGAAGTCCCTGTGACAGGTGAAGCACTAGTTAGGGAAGGTGGTGGCAGCATCCCCTGCTCCAGACCAATAATCCCAGGACACACAGGCATTAGCTGGGCAGATATGTGGGCCAACTGAGGCACCATGTATACACATTACTTTGAATGTCTGCAAAACCTCTCACACACGATTCTTTTTGCACAGGGGATGGGTGGGAGTCAACTTACCTCAAATCAGATGTATATGGATGGCACCTGAAACTGGACCCACAACACCACGAAGAGGTCATAGAGCTGAAGTTGAAGCAGCCCTTGGGTATGACTGCCCTGTTAAGAGGTGAAACACTGGTTGAGAAGGATGTCAGCATCTGCAGCTCCAGGCCCATAACCCCGGGCTACACAAGTCATAGCCTGGGAGGCATGAAAAACATCCCTGGCCTTCCTTCCCTTTGGCTCACAAAAGCACATGAAGAGGCAAACCTGGCCACAGTTACAGCATTCCTCACACTAAAGAACACACAACCACACCCCAATCAGTCCCTACAAAGTGAGGAACAGGCCCACTTACTTTGATACTTGGGCATCAGGGATGCCTATAGGAAGGAACTAGCCAAACAATAGTCTGCAAGGTGAAGAACTGGCCACCTGACATGACCTCCCATTTATCAGGAGAAGCACTGGTTGGGGCTGGCAGCAGCATTCCAACCCCACAATCCCGAACTTCACAGGCCATAACTGGGACAGTTATGCCTTCCTTCTTCAGGGTCCAACATAGCACATAGCCAGGCTACTCTGGCATCACCCTATGTGCGTTCCTGTGATCACCTGTACATTTGCATGCACACAACCCCTCACCTATAATTTGGTTCCTTCAGGGGTAAGCAGAAGGACACCCACTTATCATGGGTCCAGGTGTAGATACCATCTATGGATGCCCCCCCACAGATGGTACCCACACCTGGGCCCACCCAAACCAAGAAGATGGATGTCTGTGAGGTGAGTAAATACAGTCCACCATGCAGGACATCGCTGTAGCACGGGACACACTGGATGTGGATGGCAGTGGCATCCTCAGCTCCAAGCCTACAATCCCAGGCTACATAGGCCATAGCCTGGGAGGCATGAAAGACTCATCCACAGCCTTCATTCCCTTGGGCACTCAATAGTACAGGAAGAGGTGAATTCAGCCATACATATTGCATTCCTCGGCCTTGTGCATGCACACACACAATGCCACACCTGTAATCATTTTGCATGAACAGTGAAACAGGACCATTCACCTGGAATCTTGGGCAGTGTCACCTTGGCCCTACAGGAGGGACCAACCAAAGGTAAACCATGAGGTGAAGAACAGGCCACTTGGCACAATCTCTCTGTAACAGCAGAAGCATTGGTTGGGGGCAGGATGGGCAGCAGCATCCCCAGTTCTAGGGCCATAACCCTGAGCTACATAGGCTGGAGCTGGGAAAAAATATGAGCAGGGAGACAGGAGGCAGACTCAAGAACTGGCCTGCCTTCTCTTGGGTCTTCTACAGTGCACCTCCAGCCCAATATGGCATCATGTATGTGCATTCGTGTGATTGTGCAAACAGAAATGCACACAACTCTTCCCTCATCATCCATTTCTAAGAAGAAGTAACATGGCCCATTATCTCAAAACAGGGGCATCTGGGATGGCACTGACACTTGGGAAGACATGGGCCAAGAACTTGGAATTCAATCAGCTGAGAATGAAGAGGCCCTCGGGCAAGTTCTCCTTGTTTCAGTTGGTTGGGGAAGGTGGCTGCATCTGCAGTGCCAGTCCCCAAACCTTACGCTCCACTGGCCATAGCCCAGAGAAATGGTGGGGCAGACTCCATCCCTGGCCTTCCTTCAATTGTACCAGTTATAGCACATGTAAAAGAAAAAAGAAATAACTTCACACGGTACATTAAAAACAACAACAAAACCCTCTTGTTCCCATATGTTGGAGTTCATTTCAATCTTATATGGTCAGATGTTCATAGCTATTGAACCTAGACATAATACTAATTATTACAAATGAGGGAAACCATGGGACTTATGTTTCTTTGGGTCTGGCTTACTTCACTTAATGTGATTTTTTCCCAAGTCTTTCCATTTTTTAAATTTTTTTTTACAAAAGGGCATATGTTATTCTTTCTGAAGGAAGCATAGAATTCCATTTTGTGTGTGTGTGTGTGTGTGTGTGTGTGTGTGTGTGTGTGTGTGTGTGTGTATGTATGTATGTATATATATCACATTTTCTTGGTCTATTCATCTACTGAGGAGCATCTGGGTTGTTTCCATATCTTAGCTATGGTAAACAATGCTGCCATGAAAATGGATGTGCTGTTAGCTTTAGTGTGGCCTTGTTTGTGATTGTTTGTTAGAATTTAAAGAGAATGGTCAATAGCAAGTGAGTCAATTTCACATTTATAAACTATTAAATTTAAAATGTATTTTTGTGTAAGATTTCACTCAACATTTATTGTAAATATAAATAACCAGATAGTTTTTGAGGAAAACTATAAGTGTTGAGTTGATTAGAAAATGTGTACCTTAAGGGGGCTGGGAAGGTGGCTCAGTGGTAGAGTGCTTACCTTGCATTCATGAGGCCCTGGGTTCGATTCCTCAGCACCATATAAGCACAAAAAGCTGGAAGTGGCGCTTTGGCTCAAGTGGTAGGGTGCTAGCCTTGAGCTGAAGAGCTGAGGGACAGTGCTCAGGCCCAGAGTTCAGGCCCCATGACCTACAAAAAAAGAAAGAAAGAAAGAAAGAAAATGTTCACCTTGAGCTCAGAGTTGCAGCTGATGCTTATAATCACAGCACTTGGCAGGAATAGATCAGGAAGGTCATGACTTTGAGGTCACATGGGGCTATGTAGTAAAATGATCTCCAAAAAGTGAGTGTATATATTGTATATGTTATATATACATATATATATATATATATATATAGCTGGAATAATTGTTATATTTATGTTTTAAACATTTAAACCACCAATATGAAAAGGTGTCTGAATTATATTGCAACATATATGTTTTCCAAAGATACTTTTTTAGTTGTTGCTGTTGTTTTGATTGGTTATAGGGCTTCAACTCAGGGCCTGGGCTCTTGTGTTTATGGCTAGCACTCTATCACTTGGAGCCACCATTCTACTTCTGGTTTTGGTAGTTAATTAGAGATAAGAGTCTCATGGACTTTCCTGGTTGGGCTGACTTTGAACTGCGATCCTCACATTTCAACCTCCTGACTAGCTAGAATTACAGACATGAACCACTGGTGCCTGGATGCTACTTGAAGTTTATCAGTTTGCTAACTAAGGGAGGGCTGCTTTGTCACCAGTTATTGAAGAAAAGAATATCTGATAACGCTCTTAATATGCACTCAGTGATATCCAAGTAAAATATGACTGTAAAATTCTTGCAAGAATCTATTTTCCACTTAAATCTCATGGCATGCTCAGATTTATAGGCCATCCCCTAAACCAGAGACCAGTCCAGAGAGGAAGCCTTTACTTGTGATCATGTTTGGTGCATAGGAATGGCTGTCATCAGATATGGTTGAGGATGTGAGGATTAAACTTGTAAAGTCTTTTCTGCAATGCCAAACACCCCTCCAAGAACCATGGAAATGGCCCAAATTCCTTATAGCCAATGAAGATAGATAGATAGATAGATAGATAGATAGATAGATAGATAGATAGATAGATAGATAGATAGATAGATAGATGGATGCATGGCAGATTGATAAATAGATAATAGATAATAGAGAAACATAGATATAGGTCACTAAGCATTTCCCTATATTCTGTGAGACAGTGAATGATTATATACCTCCCATCTCTCTCACTTTTTGTGCCAACAATACTTCTCACAAGGAAAAATGTACCACTGATATATAGTCATGACTAAAATAGACAATCCAAGACATCTGTATGTTCTTTTCTTTGCCATCCGTTCTGTCTTGTAGCCATGGTCACCTCCTTCCCCTTCTGGCCTGGCAGGTTCTAGGGAAGCTGTGACTCACTAGGACCCCAACCTCCAAGACACCAGGATAGCAATTCAATTTCTTTTGCTAAGAACTTCTTATTTATTGGGATAAACTCAGCTTTATGATTCATCCTTCTTGGAATAACTTTCTTTACATCATCAACTTATGAGGGAGATAGTAATATTTACACTTTCAGCCGTGGCTCTGAACACAAAAGCTTGTGACCTTAGTCAAGTTCAGGAGGATAGAGTGTTATCAGAGGATGAACATACACAAGCCAGTTGTGTATGTGTGTGTGTGGGGGGGAGCATGCCAAAATCCCAACAAGCTGGAAGGTGTAGTAGGTTCATGACCTCAGAAAAAGTTCAAGACTTTATCTGAAAAACAAACTAAAAGCAAGAAGACTGGGGCATGAGATTCAAATGTTAGAGGACTTGCTGAGCAAATTCAATCCCAGTTACCACAGAGCCTAAGAAGTAAAAAGCATGAACAGATAAAACGTTTCATTCATCTCCAAGTTTTGTAATTCTAAAATCACAGATTTCACACCCAGTCTGTGAACTACGCTGCAGACTGTTTTTCCTTCTCACTGTGAAAGCATCTCTGTGAGGCATGTGTATTCCAAGTTCTCCTATTGTGATTCCAGTCCTGGATGCGGTGATGGCAACAATTGCAGTCTGGATCCTCTCCCTGAAGCAGAGCTAGCGCAGAGCAGGAGCTCAGCAGCCAGGCCCCTGCTCTCTCTGTTTGTGCTTAACTCCTCCTGAAGTTTCTGCCACGGTGTCTCTCAGAGCACAGCCAAGTCTGACACTAGGACTGTGGCTTTCTTCTTTCTTTGTCATACATGGCCTCAAATCCTTTGTGGCTTCCTATCTCATTGGCCTTGGCGACTTTAATAAGGACCTGTGGACCTTCTCCAGTGTATTGGACATACCAGAATAGGGTGCTGTTTGGTTTCATAGGAGCAGTTCACAGTCAGGGAAGCCCCTTCTAACACGGCCACTTGGCCTTGTGTCTGGGTCACTGAGTCTCCATTGCTTCCTCCTGAAAACAAAATATGAGAATTCAGCAAGAGTTATCTTAGTCTGCTTGGTCATGACCCTCCTGTTTCTTAGAGAAACCATGGTTAAAGATTCTGTCAGCATCACCAACAGAAGAATTATTTTTGTGCCATATCACTCACCAAACAACAAGAGCAGTGCAATCACTGGTCCTGGGGAGCAGCTCATTTTCAGAGCCTCTGCAGTCAGTGAATCTTGACTTCTTGTTGTAAGGAAAGGTGAAAGCATAGGGAAAGATGAATGTGAGCTGAGGATGACAGCAGGAAGTGTGTGTGTTTGGAAGATGCGCCCCCTTGTGGACAAGATCCCAAACTCAGAGGACTGTTAACCTCTCAAAGGCCAGTGCTCTAACTCCATTCTGGCTCTCCCCCTCCTCTCTCCCTGATATACTTGTAGCTTTCTGGTGATTCTCTTTAATTCTGTTTTCTATTGTTGTATTTTGAGCCATTACGTTGTCTTATTTAGAAACACTACTCCAAACACTTCTAAGAATTTAACTTTACTGCTTGACTTTAGTTTTTGCTCACCCAGTGAGTCATTGAAATATTAGAAAAACAGGCTTTAGGCTAGAATTGTAAAAATATCAACAAGTCTAGTCACTAGCTCAGTTTGGATAGCAGAGACAAATTAAATTATGCTATTCCCACACCTGGAACAATATCAGAAATCTGTCAGGTAATTAAAAAATACTTCTCAATGCAAATTAAATGAATAAATGGGTAGTTTAATGCTAGCACTTGGGAAGCTAAGGCATGATGTGCATAAGTTCTAGGTTAGCATGGGCTACATAGCACCTTTTAAGTCAGCCTAGGTTACATAGACAGAGACCCTGTCCAACAAAAATATATTAGTGAGAAATTTCAATAGCTTACTTTCACCAATAGATAGGTCAGTCAAGGGAAAAATCAACAAAGAAAACTCAGAACTAAACAAAAACACAGATAAAATGGACGGAAAGAATATCAATAAAGTATTTCATACAGCAGCTGAAATATACACATGCTTTTCTGAAGTCCATTGAGCAGTCTTTAAAATAATATTTTATGTCATAAAAAAATCTTAGTAATGGGCTGGGAAGTTGGCTCAGTGGTAGAAGCGCTTGCCTTGCAAGCCTGAGGCCCTGGGTTCGATTCCTCAGCACCACATAAGCAAAAGGAAAAAAGCCGGAAGTGGTGCTGTGGCTCAAGTGGTAGAGCGCTAGCCTTGAGCTGAAGAGCTGAGGGACAGCGCCCAGGCCCAGAGTTCAGGCCCCACGACTGGACCCAAAAAAAAAAAAAAAAATCTTAGTAAATGCAGAAACATTTAAAAAATCCCCTGCATTCTATTATATGACAATTAAAGAACTAAGCTTAGTAAAAAGATACTATAATATTTAAGCACTTGAAGATTGAGTAACACATTTTGAATGACAAGTGGATCAATAAAGAAATAAAAGAAAAAATCCAAATGATTCTGGAATCAAATGAAAATAAAAAACACAAAGTACCAGAATCTCTGAGAAACAGCAAAGGACATGATGTCAGTTGTAGTTAAAAGTGCCTAGACTCTCTACCAAAAAAAATCCACATAAAATTTCCAAATACATGGACTAACATGTACACCAAACTTCTAGAAAAACAAAAGCAAATGAAATCCTGAATTATTGTACAGGAATAAAAAAGTTTAAGGAAGAAATTAATAAAATTATGATTTAAAATTATGCACAAGCCAGGTGCTTTTGGCTCACACCTGTAATCCTAACTACTCAGGAAGCTGCGATCTGAGGACCTTGGTTCAAAGCCATCCCAGGCAGGAAAGTCCATGAAACTCTTTTATCTTCAATTAACCACGGGAAAACTAGAAGTGGTGCTGTGGCTCTATCTGGTAAACCACTAGCTTTGAACAAAAGAGCACAGAGCCAGTGCTCAGGCTATGAGTTCAAGCAATAAAATAATAACAATAATAAAATAAATAAATATCACAACAAACACCAAAGAAATGCAAAAGATCATGTTGGAAAACTGAAAATTCATGTTATATAAACTGGAAACTCCAAAAAGAATTAACAAATTTCTAAATATAATTTATTTGTCAAAATTCAATCAATAGGATGTAAGTCACTTAAACAGATATGACATAAAGAATGCAATGAAGAAATGTAATAAAGAATATACAAACAAAGGTCCAGGACTGTATCAGACCTTCTAAGAATTAATCCCAATAGGCATCAAACTCTTCAATAAAATGGGAAAGAAAAGGACACTACTAACCTAATTTATGAAGCCAGTATTGCAGTTTTCTCAATCTACACAGAGACCCAAACAAAAAAGAGAGAATTATAGATCAATCTGATGAACATTTCTGGAAAATGCTCACTAAAATACAGAATTCAGCAATACATTAAAAAGATCATACACCATGAACAATTTGGAATCTAAGGAAATAGAAGGAATATAAGGAATTATAAGGAATATAAAGAATATAAGGTATCAAATACAGTGAATACAGGGGTTAGGTGCCCTGCATCTTATATATACACTTCTCTAATTTGGGGAGGGGAAGGGAAAAAAACAAAATGCTTAAATAGGGATACAGGTTGACCCATTGTAACAATGAGATGTACAAGACACTATGTTGAAAAATGAACTTTACAATTTAGGCAGGGGGGGCATGTAGTTGTGCAGGTGGGAGGGAAGGGATGGTAGGGGAAAAACAAAGGAGGAGGCAACGATACTTGATAAGAAATGTACTCATTACCTTGCTCATATAACTGTAACCACTCTGTACAGTATTTTTACAATAAAAATTATTAAAATAAAAAAGAATATAAGACAATATAAGGAAAGCTCAGCATACATAAATCAATAAATGTAACATATCACATAAGTACTATCACAAACAAAAATCACAAGATCATTTCAACTGACACATAAAAAGCCCTTAACAAAACTCAACATTTATTTATGCTAAAAGCTATGAAAAAAACCAGAATTCACTGAAGTCTATATATGAGAAATCTATAACCAACATCATTATCTTTGTACAATTAGCATATACTAATAAAAATAAGTAAAGTTGGGCACTGGTGGCTCATGCTTATAATCTTAGCTACTCAGAAGGCTCACATATGAGGATTGTGGTTTGAAGCCAGCTCAGAAAGGAAAGATGTGGGGGCTGGGAAGGTGGCTCAGTGGTAGAGCGCTTGCCTCGCATGCATGAGGCTCTGGGTTTGATTCCTCAGCACCACATAAGCAGATAAAAGCTGGAAATGGCACTGTGGCTCAAGTGGTAGAGCGTTAGCCTTGAACTGAAGAGCTGAGGGACAGTGCTCAGGCCCAGAGTTCAGGCCCCACGACCAGATCAAAAAAGAAAGAAAGAAAGAAAGAAAGAAAGAAAGAAAGAAAGAAAGAAAGAAAGAAAGAAAGAAAGAAAGAAAGAAAGAAAGAAAGAAAGAAAGAAAGAAAGAAAGGAAAGTCTGTGAGACGCTTATCTCCAATTAACCACCAGAAATCAGAGGTGGTGCTGTGGCTCAAAGTGGTAGAGTGATAGTTTTGTGTGAAAAAGCTCATGAAGAATGCAAGCCCCACAACCAATGGGGGGAAAAGCAAAAGTAGATAAATACAGTAAATAAATATTTTTATTTTGATTTACATAGTGAACGGTCTGGTTGAAGAAATGGCACAGCTTTAAAAGTCAAGTTCCTTGTTAAAAATATCATAAAATCTGACTTTATTTAAAAGAACCATAATAGCAAAAATATCATAGTGTTGGCACAAACACAGACACATTGGCCAATGGAACAGAATAGAGGACCTAGAACTGGGACATGAGTGTTGGTGGGAGTTGTGGCAGAGCTTTGAGTGGAATGTGGAAGAACTTCCAAGTCTGTGAGACTCTTATCTCCAATAAACCACTCAGAAAACTGGGATTGGCAAAATGGCTCAAGTGGTAGAGCACTAGCCTTGAGCTGAAGAGCTGAGGGACAGTGCTCAGGCCCAGAGTTCAGGCCCCACGACCGACCAAAAAAAAAAGAAGTTAAAAACCTGGAAAAAGAAATGAAAGCAGAATTCAGCAAGTGGAAAAACCAGAATCAACTCCAAATGGATCAAAGACCTCAAAATAAAAGCAGACACCACGAAAACATTACAGGAAGGAATAAGAGAAACTCTAGTGCTTCTTGGCACAGGCCAAAATTTTCTTAATAGAGACCCAGAAGCACAACAAATCAAAGAAAGGTTGGCAAATGGGATTTCATGAAACTGCAGAGTTTCTGCAAAGCAAAAGACATAGCTAGCAAGATCAACAGAAAGCCCACGGACTAGGAGAAGATATTCACTAGCCATACAACGGGTCTCATATCTAAAATATACTTAGAACTCAAAAACTAACCAACAACAAATCCTCAAACAAACAAATGCCCCATTAACAAATGGGCTAAAGACCTAAAGAGAGACTTCTCTGAAGTGGAAATCAGAATGCCAATAGACACATAAAGAAATGCTCAACCTCTCTAGCCATAAAAGAAATGCAACTCAAGACAATGCTGAGATTCCACCTCACCCCAACTAGAATGGCTATAATCAAGAAATCTAATAAGAACAGATGCTGGAGGGAATGTGGCCAAAAGGGAACCCTACTGCTGTTGGTGGGAGTGTAAACTTATTCAACCACTCTGGAAAGCAGTATGGAGGTTCCTCAAAAAACTCCACATAAAGCTCCCCTATGACCCAGCAATCCTCCTTTTGGGGATTTGCCCAAAGGATCACAAACAAGGTCATACCAAAGCTACCAACACAACCATGTTTATCACAGTATTATTTACCATAGCTAAGATATCGAGCCAACCCAGATGCCCCTCAGTAGATGAATGAATCAAGAAAATGTGGTATATATATCATGGAATTCTATGCCTCAGTCAGAAAAAATGGCATTGCCTCTTTGTTAGGAAATGGAAAGACTTGGAAAAAAATCATATTAAGTGAAGTAAGCCAGGCCCAAAGAAACATAGGTCCCATGGTTTCCCTTGTTTGCAGTGACTAGTACATGTCTAAGACAAGCAGAGTAGGTCAAAGGCTATGAACATATGACCATATGAGATAATGTTAAGCAAAATGTACCCCAAGACAGGGACACAAGAAGGTTTTTTAAAAATTTTCTTGCTAGTGTTTTAATGTACTTACAATACATTGTGTGAGTCTTTTGTTTCTAGTGTATGTTCTTCCCCCATCAAATTCACTGAATTTAATGCTGGTGCTCTCCACCTTGTATATATATATATATATATATATATATATACATACATATATATACATATATATATACATACACACAATTATATACATATATATATACATACACACAATTATATACATAACATAAATATATATTATATATAATAATATGTATATAATATATAATATATAATAATATAATATTATATGATATATAACATAATAACACATATAATATACTATTATATATAATATATAATATATATTATATAATAATATAAATATATATTACATATATATATATTTGTAATTTGGAGAGGGGAAGGGAAATAACAAAATGCTGAAATAAGGATACAGGCTGAACCATTGTGATGATGAGATGTACAGGACACTATATTGAAAATGAACTTTACAATGTCAGGGGTGGGGAGGGCAGGAGGAGTTGGGGAGGTGAGGAGGAAGGTGATGGTAGGGGGAAAATAAAGAAGGAGATAATCCTCACTATGAAATGTATTCATTACCCTACTCATGTAACCGCAACCCCTCTGTACAACATTTTTACAATAATAAAAAAGAAATGAAGACACTTAGAATCTAGAAAGACAAATGACCTACCCAACATCTCACACTAAATATCAGGTCAAGTGGCTCTCCTGCAAGACCAGAGTTCTGTCAGGACATGCCATGTGCTGTCCTGAGCCCAGGCCTGTTGGTCCCACCTATGGTTCCTCTCTATGCGTCTCCTGCCCTCCATTCCTAGACTCAAGTGGGATGGGCACCAGTACACCATGCTGGAGTCCCATTGGACAGAACCTATTCCCATGCCCTTTGTGTGGCCCCTCTTTATGTCCTTGGACTTGAGAAAAAGCAACAGATGCAATCTTTTCTTCTTACTTATAAAAACAATTTGGGTACAGAAATGTGGAGAATATACAAATGAACATTAACTTCTCCCCTGATGAGAAGTATGTGCATTTTCTTCCAGTAATAGTCATGCCCTCTTCATTGGTACAGATCTGTAATAAGTGTGTATACATATGGATGTATTATTAAATAAGTTTGGGGGTGGAGGCTGGGAAAGTGGATCACCTTACAATGTGCTCATGTTGAGTGCATTGGTTCAAAAGCTTCTTTTCATTTAATGCATTGGGAGTATTTATATTCCAGAAATATCTTTCGTTTTTGAATACTTGTATGATATGCTACCAAAGTATTTACTTGTGAGATGCTTAGAATTATATATACATATACATACATACTTGTGAGATGCTTAGAATTATATATACATATACATACATACATATAACATATATAGATATAGATATATAAATATATAGGTATAGATATATTGCACAGAGAAGTTACAGTTCTGGGTCTTCAGTCCTATTCCATTGGTCCTCAGGTCTGTTCTTGTGCCAGTACCAAGCTGTTTTTTTTTTTTTAATTTAATTTTATTTTATTTGAGAACATACTGTACAGAGGGGCTACAATTACATGGGCAGGATAATGCATACATTTCTTACCAAGCATTGCAGCCTCCTCCTTTGTTTACCCTTCACCTCCCTTCCCCGCCTCCCTCCTCCCCCCACCCAATTATACCCTCCTCCCCCCCCCACACCGACATTGTAAAGCTGGTTTTGACATGACATTTTGTACTTCTCATTGTTGCAACAGGTCCACCTGAATCCTTAAACGACTTGTTTGTCCCCATCTCCTCCACATGTTATACTGACATTAAATATAGTGAAAGCGGGGGTTACACTGTGGGGGAAGGACATACAAAGCAACAAATAAATAATCTTATAAATGCGTTAGAAACACATGCATGAAAGAAACGAAAACATTAAAATACATATTTAAGGGTTCATTTTCCTAACATCACATTATCTGACCTTTTCCGCTTACCAAGCTGTTTTGATTACTGTGGTTTTGTAGTAGAGTTTGAAGCTTGGAATTAATATTCCTCCAACGCTGTTCTTTCTATTAAGGATTGTTTTGGCTATTTGGGGTCTTTTATTGTTCCATATGAATTTTTGGATTGCTTCTTCTATTTCATTGAAGAATGAGGTTGGAATGTGGATTGGTATCGCATTGAATTTGTAGATAACCTTTGGCAGTATTGCCACTTTCAGGATGTTAATCCTCCCAATCTAGGAGCATGGGAGGTTTTTGACCTTGCTTAGTTCTCCTTTAATTTCCTTTTTTAGGTTTTTTAAGTTTTTGTCATAGAGATCCTTCACCTCTTTTGTTAAATCTTATTTTATTTTTGTGTGGGGCTATTATAAAAGGGGTTGCTTTCTTAATTTCAGCAGCACTCTTCTCATTATTGGCATACAGGAAAGCCATTGATGTCTGAGGGTTAATATTGTACCCTGCTACTTTGCCAAAGTTTCTGGTCAGCTCAAGTAACTTGGGAGTGGAGTCCATGGGGTTCTTTAAATACAAGATCATGTCATCTGCGAAGAGGGAGAGTTTTACTTCATCCGTCCCTATTTGGATCCCCTTTATGTCCGCATCTTGTCTTATTGGTCAGAGACACATAGTGGGGCTACCAGTAAGAGCGCCGCCATCTTCCTCCACTACCTCATTCTTCTTATTGAAGAAATTAACTGTTATTGAATTGGTGCAACTAGCAGTTAAATTTCATTATGTGGTAACTGTTATCTAATTGTTACAACCAGCAGTTAACTTATGTTTCCTGGAATATTTTTGCTTTCCTGATAATGATTTTAATTCTTATTTGGCACTCATGACTTAGGGAACTATTCCAAGGCAACCCATCCATTAAATGCATTTGTAAACTTAGTATAGAAATGAACGAAGTAGCAGCCAGAGGGGGGGAGTAAAAACTGCCTTTAATGCAATTCCTGGACTTGTGATCGATTTCAAGATCCATCAACTCCCTTCCTTCAATTTCCACCAATTTCAGATCAACCCATGTCAATCCCAGACAGACTGTGATCAGTACCATGGGGTGCTGGGACTCTTGTCTGCAGATTTCTCTCCTCGAGCCCTCATTAGAAACACATTGAAGCCAGCCCTGGGAAGGAAAGTCTGTGAGACTCTGATCTCCAATAAACCACTCAGAAAACCAGAAGTGGCACTGTTGTTCAAGTGGTAGAGCACTAGCCTAGAGCAGAAGAGCTCAGGGACAGTGCCCAGGCCCTGGGTTCAAGACCCATGACAGACAGAGAAAAAAAAAGTTGTGAAGACGCAAGCCCAGGTCCTGAGGTCAATCTTGTACTGGAATACACTTAAAATATAAAGACTCTTCCATTCTTTCCTTCTTGTGCCTATTATTATTATTATTATTACTATTAGTATTATTAGTATTATTTCTGGTTCTGGGACTTGAAATTCAGATCCTGGGTGAGATCACTGAGTTTTTGTTGTTGTTGTTGTTTTTCAAAGGTAACACTGCACCACCTGAGCCATAGCTCTACTTCTGACTTTTTGCTGTTTGATTGGAGAGGAAGGTCTCATAGATTTTTATTCTTTTGTGGGGTGGTCTGGGCTGACTTAGTCATAATTCACTCCTTGCTGCCAACCCATGAGAGCCTTTCTGCAAAACCAGGCATGGTATTCAACCCAGGTGTTCAGTGAGTTCTGTGGATGCCATTGAGGAGCCTGTATATCCAGACACGGGAGGCGGAGGCTCAGACCCGGTACATTTAGTGTCTTTGCACATGCAAATCTGGCAGGCACGAATGTGCCTGTGTTTTGTAAAAAACGTTTACTCACTTGACAAAGAAGCCCAGGACTATGTCGTCACATGCTCCACTGCAGCTCAGGTGACAGAAAAGACTTCTCAGTTTTCTGCCTTCCACAATCTTCACGTGGTCAGCTGTGATGGCGTAGGTGACCCAAGGCCCTGAATGAAGGTTTTTCCTTCCATGCCTCATTCCCCAACGCTAGTGGTGTTCCTGGAGTCTGCTTCAGATCACCTGGAATGGTCCATCTGTGGTCTCTGAGCTACTAGAATCTGCTGTGAAGATTCAAATAAGTCCCTCTGAGAGCAACAGAATGGAATAAAATGGATAAGTATGGCAGGGAGAAGAGCAGACAGAATGCACAGGATCGGAGGAAAAGGGAGAGGAGATGTCTGTGGGGAATGATGACACAGAGTACTGTTTGTACTAGCAAAAGACAATGTTGAATTGCAACCCCTTTGTACATCTGCCTCAGCTACAATGATTCAGCTGACCACCTGTCAGGCTCACACTTGTCATCCATGTGACTCGGGATGGGGAGATCTGAGGATGGTGGGTCAAAGCCAGTGCCTGGCAAGAAAGTCTGTGAGCCTCTTATCTCCAATAATCTGCTCAGAAAAAAAGGGCCAGGAATGGGTCTGTGACTCAAATTGGTACAGCACTGGCCTTGAGCACGAAGAGGTTCAGGGACAATACCCACGCCCTGAGTTCAAGCTCCAGGACTGGCAAAAATAAATATAGATAGATAAGACATAGATAGGTAGATAGATGATAGGTAGGTAGGTAGGTAGGTAGGTAGGTAGGTAGGTAGGTAGGTAGATAGATAGATAAATAGATAGACAGACAGACAGAGAAAATGAAAACAAAAGGTCAACACCAAATTTCAAAAAAAAAATATCCGAGAGCATTCTGTTTCAACAGATACCATGCCAATCCCAAATCATCTGTCTTCCTGGTCAGTGCTACTTGACCATTTATTGTCCAATGGCGATAGAATGGTATAGTTAAGGGCGATATTTTTAAGAAGAGACTCACTGGTTCATAAGCTCTGACAGTCACACACACACACACACACACACACACACACACACACACACACACACACACACACACACACACACACACACACACACACACACACACTCCTTCCCCCAGATCATGGTATCCATGGTACCTGGTTGGCTCAGAAATCCCTTGGCTTGGCATAAATCAGGCCACAGAGAAGAAAGCAACAGAAACTTCATCCTGCACCAGGTGCTGGTCTTCCTCCCCCTCCTACTGCTGCTACTGCTCCAGAGTAGGTCAGCCCTGGTGGGAATGTGAACCCATTTCTCTTTTCATACTGTTGTGTTGTGGGCAAGATTCAGAAATGAACCAATGGCTTTCCCAGCTGTTGGGGATCCCTTCCCCCAAATATCCTGCTTGGCTTGTGCATGCTGTCTAAGCTTCTACTTCATTAATCAGATTAGAATCAAGAGAAAGTTCAGTTGTACAAAATTGATTTCCTTTGTGCAATTATCCAGCCTAGTGGTTGTGCAGCTAACACCCCCAGTGGTTGCTGTGATTTCTTATTCAATGGTTAGAAATAACGTTGAACTCAGTAGGAAAGCCCAGTCACCCATGATGAACTCCATGTGAAATCAGATCTTCTGTGTGTGTGTTCAGTGGAGAATTAGCTCAAATTAAATGATACATTATGATCTCAGATTTGCTGCCCAAACCCAGCCAGACTTGTTGGGATGTTGGGAGGTGATGACCTCGTGAAAACAGGACATATCCGGCTTCCTTCTTTTTTTTTAATTTTAATTTTAATTTTTTTATTGTGAAAATACTGTACAGAGGGGTTACAATTACATGGGCAAGATAATGAGTACATTTCTTATCAAGCATTGTAGCCTCCTCCTTTGTTTCCCCTTCCCATCCCTTCCCATCCTCCCCCTCCCCCCTCCCCCATCCACCCCGCCCCCCCCACCAAAGTTGTAAAGTTCGTTTTCGACATAACGACTTGTGCTTCTCATTGTTGCCATGGGTCCACCTGTATCCCTATTAAAACGACTTGTTTTTCCCCTTCCTGGCTTCCTTCTTTAATCCGGGTTCCTGAGTGACTCTTCCAGAAAAAAAATATATACTTTTTATGGTCATTAAAAAGCCAGTCAGGCTGGGAAGGTGGCTCAGTGGTAGAGTGCTTGCCTTGCATGCATGAGGCCCTGGGTTCGATTCCTCAGCACCACATAAGCAGAAAAAAAGCCAGAAGTGGAGCTGTGGCTCAAGTGGTAGAGCGCTAGCCTTGAGCTGAAGAGCTGAGGGACAGCGCCCAGGCCCAAAGTTCAGGCCCCACAACCGGACTCCCTCCCCCCCCAAAAAAGCGCCATTGGCTCACACCTGTAATCCTAGCTACTGAAAAGGCTGAGATCTGAGGATCAAGGTTCAAAGCCAGCCCAGGCAAGAAAGACTGTGGAACTCTTATCTCCAATAAATCACAAGAAAACTGGAAATGGTGCTGTAGCTGAAGTGGTAGAGCACTAGCCTTGAGCTGAAGAGCTGAGGGACAGCGCTCAGGACCAGAGTTCAAGCCCCACAACCAACAAGAAAAAATCTCCAAAACACACAAAGGCACCCTCCCCCCACATACCATTTGTTGCTCCATTGTTTTTTTTTTTTATAACTTTTTGATCATGGTTTAAACTTCACTATTTGTCATCCTTGAAGTTTACATTTCTCCAGGAAATCTGATTTCTCAGAACTGCATGGGAAGAGAAGAAATCTGACCTGCTCATCTCAGCCCAAAAATTTTTCTTGAAAAACAAAAGAAGCAAACAACTTTTTTTCCTTTGTTATTTATTTATAGTTTTAATTTCTCTTAACTTCTACTCTTGATTGAAGAAAGTATTATTAAAAGATTTTTTTTCTTTTGGCTCCTGCTTGTAGATAGAAACTAATGTATGGTGAACATATTAATTCCAAGTCAACGGAGGGCAAACAACCAGGATATCCATCCAAGGACTCATCCATTTGACAGTTGACCTTTTCAAACTCTTGGCTCCACATGGTGTCCTGAGGGCACTTCTTCACGCTGAGGAGCAAGCAACACTTCTCTCTCCTTTCCTTCCCCTACCTGTTGGTCTCCTGAAATGATTTCCCTAGGTTTTGAATGTTGCTTACATCTCTTCTGCCTGACTATCAAACCATCACCTGAAAAGCTTGAAAATGGAAAGTTTCCATGGTGGGCGATGTATCTGTGAGCACACTCTATCAACCGTCTCATATTTGATACCA
This sequence comes from Dipodomys merriami, assembly GCF_024711535.1. Taxonomy (NCBI): domain Eukaryota; kingdom Metazoa; phylum Chordata; class Mammalia; order Rodentia; family Heteromyidae; genus Dipodomys; species Dipodomys merriami. The sequence goes on along the minus strand of NW_027204704.1, from coordinate 1,213,956 downwards.
GCGGTGAGCAGACGTGCAACCCCCAGTGGACATGAGTTTCACTCTATTGTCACTTTATCCTGTCTTCCTAGGGCATTGGATGGATATTCTTGGGCCAGGAAGGAGGCTTAGTGGTAGAGGGCTCACCTAGCATGCATGAAGCCCTGAGTTCAATTCCTCAGTATATCACATGGACAGAAAAAAAGCTAGAAGTGGGTGGAGCTGTGGCTCAAGTGGTAGAGTGCTCATTCTTGAGCAAAAAGCAGCTCTGGGAACAGTGCCTAGTCCCTGAGTTCAAGCCCCAGGACTAACAAAATAGAGAGAGAGGTGATTCCTTAAAATATTATACAAGAGGAAACACCTTTGCTTATGACCCAGCCATCCCATTCCTGGGCATTTATCTAAATGACCACAAACCAGGCCATGCCAAAGCTACCAGCACAACCATGTTCACTGTCATTTATCATAGAAAAGATGTAGCATTAACCCAGATGCCCCTCAGTAGATGCATGGATCAAGAAAATTGTGGTATGGAGACACAAGAGGATGCTATCTATCCATCAGAAAGAATGATGCTATCTCATTAATAACAACATGGAAAGACTTGGAGAAAATTGAGCCAGAGCTGAAGAAACACAGGTCACATGGTTTCCCTCATATGCAATCATTAGAGTGTGACTAAAAATCTACCAGTAAACCCAATGGATAGTAAAAGACTGGGAAAAAATTACCATTGGACATGATGAATTAAAAAGGACACACACTAAACAGTTAGCCAGTGAGCCCAAAGGAGATTCTTAGGAGTAGGATCACAAGGATTCAGTAGCTATGAGCAGATAAAATGATGCTTATTGAAATGAACTCCAAGTAATGGAAACAAGAGGTTGTTATTTGTTTTCATTTTTGTTGTTTTTGTTGGTTGTGGGTCTTGAACTCAGGGCATAGGCCACTGCTCCCTGAACTTCTTTGAACTTCAGGCTGGGCACTCGACCACTTGAGCCACAGTGCCACTTCTGGCTTTTTTTGAGTAGCTTATTTCAAGAAATTCAATGTCAAAAGTGGGGACAGGGCAGTAGACCCTCACCATGTTAGTGACCTGTTTCTGGAAAGGACCAGAAGCTGATGAAAATGTGTGCACTGTGTTGGTAGCCAAGTTTTCTGAAAAGTTCAGAGAGCAAATGAACGGATTTTCTTTATTTAATCTGTCCAAACAAAAAAAATCCTTGGGTCAATATGAGAGTTATGTTTGCTCAGTTGACTTGGGATGAGGACGTTTGCCAGTGTTGTGTGTGCACATCCACAGAGAGGAAGGGAGAACCGTCTTACAGAGCACTGACCTCAGAAAATCATTCGCCATAGCTAAGATAGGAAACCAACCCAGAAGCCCCTCTGTGGATGAATGGATCAAGAAAATGGGGTCTATGTATCCATCCGTCCTTGGGTCCATCTGTCCATCCATCCGTCTGACTGTCTGTCTATCTATCATCTATCTATCTATCTATCTATCTATCTATCTATCTATCTATCTATCTATCTATCTATCTATCTATCTATCTATCTATCTATCTGTCTATCTATCTATCTATTTATCTATCTACCTACCTCTATCTGTCTGGCCGTCGATCTATCTATCATCTATTTATCTATGCATCCATGTACCCATCTATCAGTCTGTCTATCTATCTATCTATGCATCCATCTATCCATCTGTCCATTCATATATCCTCTCTCTCTCTCCAGCTCATTCGGGTATGGGATGCAAGAAATAATTTCAATTAAAAAAATTTCACAAATTGGCTTGGTGACCTAACATATGACCAATTTTGGAGAATGTGCTGAGAAGAACGTCTGTTCTGAAACTGTTGGGTGAGAGAGTTTCTGTAGATGTTGGTTAAATCTAGTTGTCCCCTGTAGCTCTTTAGGCCTGAGCTCTCTTTGCTGAGATTTTTGCCTGGGTGATCTACCAAGAGGTATATAGAATGGAAACAAATTATATGTATATATATAAACAAATCATATAGTGTTTATATATAAACTATATAATATATAAATCATGTATATTTATATATGTGATTTGAAATTGGTAATTAAAATCTATAGGAAATGGTAAGGAGTAAAGCAATATAATAAACAAAAACCTAAGTAATTTTAAAAAAATCATGGAAGTCTCTGGAAGTTTTACATAAAACTAAAATCTATTCTATCTGATCTTAGGATTGCTGCTTCAGCCTATTGTATTGAAAGGTTGTATTCCAAACTTTCATTTCAATGATGTATCTGCTCCTTTTGGCCAGATTTGTCTCCTGTCAACAACAGGTGGATGGGTTTTCATTTAGATCCAAGTACCCAGTCTGTATCTTTTACTCAGAGAATTAAGTTCATTAACATTGGATCTGCTCTTTCTTCCTGCTCTGAGGCCTTGTCTTCCACTCCATCAGTTTGGCCACAGAGACCTTCCACCTTATTGTTTCATTCTGTCTTTTCTGTCTGGTCATTTTCTGAGGGCTGGTACCTCTTCTTTCAAAACCTTAGTTTGAGGATTTCCAAAGATCTCTTTACATCATGAATACAATGCTTCTTGATCCCTTTGAACTCAGACCCTAGGTGCTGTCCCCGACCTTTTTCCACTCAAGGCTGGTGCTCTACCACTTTGAGCCATATATATATGGTGCCACTTCCAGTTTTCTGGTGGTTCATCATTGGAAATCAGAGTCTTATGGCTTTTCTCCCAGGCTGGCTTGGACCACAATCCACAGATCTCAGAACAGAGAGCTGAGTTGAGCCGGTTAGATTTTTTTTTCTTCTCCCATGTAGTTCTGAAAATCAGAGGGCTCCTACTATTCTTCTTGCTTTCCTTCTTGATTTCTTCTTGATTTCAAGAAGTTATAAAAAATGGAACAACAAATGGGGTGTCTGTGTATTTTTATGATCATAAAGATATTTTTTCTGGAAGAGTCAGTCAGGAACTGAGATTAGAAAAAGAAACCGGGTATGCCCTGTTTTCATGATGTCATCACCCCCAAGAAGTCTGGCTGGGTTTGGGCAGCAAATGTGAAATTAGAATGGATCATCTATGTCTAATGTCAATTTTGAGCTAATTCTCCACTAAATACATACACAGAAGTCCTGATTTTACATGGATTTTACCATAGTTGACTGGGCTTTCTGAGTTCAACCTTATTTCATTTCATGCACAAAAAAGTCAATACTTTTAAACACATTCCATTTTCAGACTATAACCTACTCAAAGTTAATAGAGGAAAATAAAAGGATAGTCCCCCTCTCAAAAATAAACTTTAAAGCACAAAGGTCACCTGGAACTGAATAATTCTCAAGAAACCATAAATCTACAAATAAAATTAAAGAAACATACTAGACAAAAGGTCAGACAAAAGTGTATCTGTGGGATAGTTGGCTTTTCTGGTTGTTATCATAGGATTCGTGTTAGTGTCTGTTACTCGGAAAATGTAAGCTCACAGAAGGGATGGGTTAAGAAATATGGATGACAGTGTTAGACACCTTGTATTCATATACTGTTTGTAGAATGGGAACTTCTTTGTACAACCATTTAAAGACAATTAAAACAAATGTATGCTCACATCTCCATACAAACATGCCTTGGAACTGTCTCACCCTCACCCAACCAATGTCACCCCTTCCAGAATTCTTCCCCTATCACTACCATCCCCTCCATTTACGATCTTGATCAATGTCATGCTTTCCAACTGATCTTCTTATCAATACATTTCATTTTCCTTTATTGGGTGTTTCATATTATTTCTGGAGTTACATGAGATTAAACCACAAATATGTAGGGTGGTTTTCTGGCACTTGAAGCATAGGACCAGTGTTCATTTACTTATATATCAAGATAGGTAGATAGATATGCAGGTAGATACAAGACAGATGAAGAGAGAATATGGATAGGTAGATGGATAGACAGGCTGGATGATAGATAAAAATACATGATAGAAAGAAAGAAAGAAAGAAAGAAAGAAAGATAGGCCAGCAGGCAGGCTGTCAGGTAGATAGACAGAAGGATAATAGATAGATAGAGAGATAGGTAGATAGATAGATAGATAGATAGATACATACATACATACATACATACATACATACATACATATATGCATGCATGCATACATACATACATACATACATACATACATACATACATACATACATACATACATACATACATACATACATATACATACACATACACAGACACACAGTTAAAATCATGGCTGGCTTGCACACACTCTCAGGATCATGTGTCCTCTGTCCCTGTGTCCACTGGGGTCACAAATACCACTCTGACAGTGAGGGATTTCCCACTCGTGTTGACCAGGTCTGAGGCTCCGCCATGGAGTGCGTGTTGAGTTGGATGCATTGTCTTCTTTCCTGACAACTTTACAGGTGTGGTGGAAATGGGGAGCATGCAGGATGCCAGTCTCTCCACAGGTTCAGCATCTCCTCCACCAAAATACAGTCGCCTGGTCGCTCAGATCTGTGTTTCCCCCTGTAGGTGAAGCCATGGGTGCTTCTCCCTAGATTTCTTTCTTCATCCCTTCTTCTTCTGATCTTGATACTTCTCAGAATGACTTAATAAACTGATTGCACATGCATGCATTTCTGTCTTGGGAAAATCTGTGCTCCTGGGGCCATGACTAGCATCCCAGATGCCCTTGGTACACGAGTGGATCCAAAACATGCACTACTAGCACCCAATGGATGGGCAGAATTCACACAGATCCACACCCCACCAAGACATGAACTTGAGGATCGCATGGAAATGGACCAACTGAGGTTCCTGAGACTGATTCCTTCCAGAAAACTCTTTCTTTTCCTAACCATTCCTGAAAAGTAAAATTAGATTACACCTGGAGGCTAAGACTGAGACTGAGAAAAATAAATCACTATTAATTGAACAGTGATAAAACAAAATGGTTTCCATCCCTAAGGAATCCAGTATTTTCTGACATTTTTCCTGTTCTGAACTTGGGGTTTACTCATTTGAAGAGATTCTGTGTCCTCACCTTTAGATGTCATAAGCCTTTCTTTTGGGTTAGTTTTCATGATGTCATAGTATTTGGAATTTTCCAGATTTATGTACTGTAGATTCCCCTTCCCCAGTCAATGGTGGGGGGGGGTGTATGGGGTGGATTCTTATTTTGTTGGATTAAACATTTCCAAACACCACCCTATCTTTCCACGCAGCAGGAGCTGAGACCAAGCCTGGCTGGAGATTTCACTCTACTCTACCCTTTGACTGGGTGACTGTTCTCAAGTTGCTGAAGACTGTGTTCATGAGGCTAGGTATTGGTGGCTCCTGGTTATTATCTCAGTGACTCAGGAGGAAGGGATCTGATGATCACATTGTGAATTAGCCTCTCTCCAAAAAATCATCATCTTTCCTTATCGAACAAATAAACCTAAGATGAGAAGTGAAGGTCACGGGGTAGAGCTTCAAATAGGATTGGAAAATCTGAGTCACTCCAGCCATCTCATTATCAACATCTCCATTCCATCCCTCACTTCCCAACTTTTGTTTGGCCAGTCCTGGACCTTGAACTCAGGGCCTGGACTCTGTCCCTGAGTCTCTTTTTGCTCCAGGCTAGCACTCTACCAGTTAAAACAGAGCATCACTTCTGACTTTTCTGAGTAGTTGATTGTAATTCATCTCTAAAGGAGAAGGAATTACTATTCTTTGACTTTGATCTGAAGACTCCACTCTGCCTTTTGCCCATCACATCACTGTTAGGCTCTTGGTCAGAAAATTATGTGCAAAGCTCATCTGTGCATGCTGTCAAAAGCACACATCCACTCCGCCAGCACCTCCACATCTGTCCATAAAGTCCATAGGTATTGACTACTGACTCTCCCACCTGGGGTTCACTGTGATCTTCATCCCATGGTTAGAAAGTTAATATCCCCAGGGGTATTTTCCTTCAACTGTCACTTGAGGAATGTGGTCAGTCCATAGGAGTGTCTGATCAAGAATGTTCTAAGAGACATCTAGAGAAGTCACTGTTTCTCTAATGGACAGAGAAAGACATTGAGTTAATACTTTCCTTTTACTTAGAACATGTCCTGGGACTTGGACTCAGGGCTGGGCTGCTGTGTCTTAGATGTTATTTTTCTCCCTGATAACACCCTACTGCTTGAGCCACATCTGTACCTGTGTCCTTTGGGTAGTCAGCTGGAGGAAAGAGACTCCAGGACTTTCACATGGGCTGGGCTGGCCTGGAACCTTCCATCTGATTATGATGCCATCTGTCCCCAGGACTTCACTTTTCCCACCTGAGAGTTAAACAAACCCTAGTATCAAGGAAGAATCACCATTTCATCTTCAACAGGAATGAAGGAGACTCGGTTGCCCTTCCATCAAGTTCTCTAACTCCGAAGTCAGAGAAAATTAACAATTGTGTACATGGAAGTGCTGATCAGGTCACTGTGTTCCCAGTAAACATGACAGTCCTCAGCTCACCATGTTCTTGTTGCTCATCTGCCTGGTGATCTGGAATATTCCCTCCAGACCACCTGTGCCAAGCAGGATATTCGGGGGGTGGAGGGGGGAAGAGTCAACACCATTCGATGGTGAGCACTGATTTGTGCATGGGGGAGACTGACCCACAGGAAAGTCCCATAAAACCTGGAGGAGACGCCACCCTCCCCAACTATGGAGGAGACAGAAAGCCCCACAGCATGAGAGTCCTGCTGCTACCTCTGCTGCTCGCATGGACATGTGCTCAGCAGAATCCTCAACTGCATCAGTATCAGGTAACCTGTATATGGTGATTGGAGAAGTAGTGTGTGTAGGGAAATTTTCTGTCTGAGTATCAGTGTGTCTGTCTCACATTTGCTTTTGTGCATCAATCACACTTTATTAATATGTTGCTCTATATGTCTCTATTCAACAATCAGTTCTTATATTTTGAGTTCTTACATTTTCATTGGACAGTAAATATAGAACATATATATATTTGTGATACATATTTGTGATTTTTGCAGTGATATTTCATATAGGCTTAGGTATTGAATTTTTATAATTGTGTGTGTGTGTGTGTGTGTGTGTTACTTTAACAAACAGATTTCCATGGAGGTCTAGAATCTCCTCCTAAAAATACACCTTCCTCCTGAATCTCTCCCTCTTCAAATGTATTAATAAAATGCAGTTAAGAATCAGAGACTCTGAATACTTCCAGTAAATTGTCATCTAAAAGAAGCAGAGCCTGGTAGCTCAGAGTCTGGAGAGGGAACGCTCCAAGTCATCGCAAGCAGGTTACTTGAATCCCTGAGTGTCTGAAGATCTGTCCTCTAACCTGCCCAATGGGGTGTTTCAATAGCACACCTATGCCTTAGCAGCTGATAATGAAGAGCAAATCCTGGAGGATGGAGAACTGAGACTCTATCTATGCAATCTTCTGTGAATTAGATATTGTGATATATTACACCTCCAGCTTTATATCAAGTTAAGTTGTGCCTCTTCCACAATACAGGTCTTGATGCCCTGACTCCTGACTTCTCTTTTTAGTCCAACTATTACTTTATTTATATTACTATGTTTATTTATATTACTATGGAAAAAGACAACCAAGCAATTCTGCGCCATTTCAAAAAAAATTTCCAATCAACACCAATTATGTGGTGACAAGTAACTGGGAATGGTGACATCTTTGGGCCAAGACTGACAAGAAAAAATGGGCTCTGGTGCTACAGTTCATCTCCAACAAGAATATGTCACACTGGCCAGCACAAGCCATACTAACATTGAGCCTTTAGCGCTGGGCACAGATTTGGATCTCTTCTCTGAAGCTAGCAAATCAAGTGAAATAACTGGGTTAAAAAAGTTTTAAAATGAAGCCCAAATAAGTTGTAAAACCATGCTCCTGACATAGTCTCCATCAAAGTTTACATGAAACCCACTTTTCCCACTCTAAGAGCCCCAATTATTTTCCTCACATAGCCTACCATGTAGCTGCAGAGACTCTTCTGCCTCAAGATGTAAACAAAGGGAAAAAAACAACAGCATGTGCATCATATTCTCTACACACTTCTGTTGGATGGAAAATACCAAATTAAAAAGAGAGAGAGAGAGAAAGCTTCCATCTTAGATTCTCACAACCTCTTGTTCCGCAGTTCATGAATCCGACTCTGATGCTAAGGTGACAGTGTATGTAAGTAGATTTGTTTTCAGTGAAGGAAACCTGTCAAAAGATGGATTTACCTCTTTTTCTTCGAGACTTATCTGATGGTACATGCTCTTCAAAGTCCTCACTCTCTCAAACTAGGGCACGTTCCAGGATCACACGGCCTTCCTTATAACGCTGGCTGTCTTCAGTGGCAAACTCATAGATCCATCCCAGTTTGCTATTGCAGTTTTTGCAGCTCACATCTCGAGCCATGTGGCAGCCAGTGAGCATGACTGGATCTTGAACTTCACTGTACTGCAGATTAACTACCTTGTTAAAAAGAAATGCTCTACCAGTGGCACCTGTAAACCGAGTGGAGATGAGTTCTGAGCGGTTTGTGAGGATCATACCACAGTTTGCACAAGAAAACAGGTGAGTACCACCAATATGATCAAGGAAAATTCCTCCCATTTTGCTAGCTGAAGTTCTAAAAACCTTGCATTTATGAGACTCACATAATACAAATAAAACATTCAACAGACCCTGGTGCTGGTGGCTCACACCTGTAATCCTAACTACTCAAGAAGGCTGAGATCTGAGGATCACAGTTAAATCCAGCCCAGAAAAATCTGTGAGACTCTTATCTCCAATTAACCACCAGAAAACTGGAAGTGTGCTGTGGCTCAAGTGGTAGAACGCTTGCCTTGAGCTGAAGAGTTCAGGAACAGTGCCTAGGCCCAGAGTTCAAGCCTCATGACTTAGTGGAATCTCAAGTCCCTTCAGCCACAAATTTCTGAAATGGAGTGAAAGCTTTCACAGATGTCCTTCCTCTGTTAATTCTTAGGAACTTTACTGTGTCCCACAGTAGGAAAAAATAGGTGCTTTGTGGTACTTATCAGTGCTTCTCTTGCTGGCAGAAATATAAGAAATGAAGGGACAGAAATCAGGAAGAACACTTGAAACGTTCCAAAGCATCTCAAACTCTTGGTGCCACCATTCTATGTCTTAAAGTAAGTGCTTTTCTTCCTTCAGATTTTCCATCTGTCAAGGAGACCCAGAGCGGCGGTGAGGTCGGCCCTGCCAATGACTCCTCGCTCCTCAGCTGGGTCGAAGCCCCTAACTTCTCTTTTGCAGCCAAGATTGCAAGGTAGTATTTGCATTTGGTGGGGGAATCTGAGGACCTGTACTTTGTCAGGAATCTACTTTCATAGACTCTGATGTCCCAATCCTCATCTAAGGCCCTGTGGAATCACAAGCCTGGTTTTTCCTAGGAAGTCTGTGGCTTAACCACCATACAGTACCTTAACTAATCTACCATAGACAAAAGTACAGGATAGAAAGAGCTTTCCTTGTAAAATGGGAAGGATATGTCATTAGATTTTTTTACCCTTTGGCCTGGTTTTGAGTCTTCACAACCTTTAAGATGGTAGCTATGCGCTAGCTTCTGAGCAATGAGGTTGAAAAACTGAGTTAACATCATAGATCTAATCACCAAGATTCTCCATATGACAAATTCTCAGTATAAGAAATATTATAAACACATTTAAGGAGAACAATATTGAAAAGAAGAAGGTGTGTATGTCTGTTTTGGGGGGGGTTGTGGGAGTTTTTCTCTGGATGTTGTCTGATTTCCATAAAGATCACAGTCAATTCCAGATAAAACACTCACAGTAAGTATTAGCTATCTTCACAAGCTTACATTGAAGAGCTAGTGGTGAGTATGGGTGCCTTGAGCTGAAGAGTTCAGGAGTAAAAGCAAGAACAAGATGGAGGGGAAAGCCGTACAAATGAGTGTGTGCATGGATACACTCCCAGTGACCTGGAGGAAGGAAGCTGCAGGGTGTACTTTAGATCTCATCCCTGGCAGATGGATTTTTTCATTTCCCTCCCTACCAGTGTGGATGAATGGATGATTTTGCAAATTATCTGTCCTAGATAGAAATGAAATTTCAAAAATCACCACTCGCAGGGAAGAGGCAGTGATTCTGAAAAACACTAGAGCTGTGCACAGGAAGGAGTTCCTAAAGCAAGGAGGGAAAAAAACCCAACAAAGTGATAACTGCCCAGGGCAGAAATCTGATACATAAATCAGCAGAGCACCCAAAGAGTGGACATAGGAAATTAATTGTAAGACTGTATGTAATCTGAGGTTCTCAAATTACATCTGAATCATCCAACATTTCATAACTGGTGCAAATGTGTGCAATGATGGTTAAGGATAAAAGAACTACTCTGTTCGTCATTGTTGTTGTTGTTATGTTAAAGGATTGGTTCTGAGTGCCAACATGGTTTTTCCATGCATTAAAAAGAAACATGGTGTTTATAAAATACTTTGGGGTAAAGTCGGATCTCCCTCCACTTCTGTGTCCTAGTGGGTAGACAGATTTTGCAGATGAGGGGTGGTTCTTAGACACATTCTTCCCCCAAGGACTGAGTTCATATGAACAAGATGTTGAACCTTGCAAGGGCTCAGGCCCAGTTCACCTCCCCATAACTCCTTCTGTTTCCCAGCCTTCCATGTTGCTATGGATGACATTCAGGGTCCCTTGGCAGAGTTTCTGCTTTCGTAGTGTGACAGCAATGAGGGGGCTGGAAAGGGACTGGAAATCTGAACAACTTTTAGAGGACAAGAATTGCCCCACCTGTAGTGGGACTGTCTCCCCTTATATTGGACCCCACTCTGCCACAGGGAGTTGTGGAAGTGCTTCAAGCACAGAGCCCCCAAGCAGCAACTGTGCTCATGAACATGAACACTATGCACCATCGATTGCCCTGAATTTTGAAATGTTCGTCTTGAATTTGTAGACTCAAGAAACAATGTCATTCAAGTGTTGAAAAACACAGGAGTATTCGTCATTCAAAATCGTCAACGTGGTTGACAGACAGCAAATGTGATTTTGCTGGCAGGTAAGTAGGGCCGTGTGTAGCTGTGAGGCAGGACAAGCAGAAGACACATCCACATTGAGTTTACAGGGAGGAGCTGGTGCATGCATGTGCTGTACTCTGCTGATCCCTGCGGTGCTGACCTTCCTACAAAAGAAGAGGCAAGGTGGATCTTGAGGAAAGGCAGCCAGCCTGGTGCTGGGGGCCTCTCAACTTGGGTACACAGGAGGCTGAGATCTGGAGACTGGGGTTCAAAGCCAGTCTACGCTGGAAGATCCTTCAGACTCTTCTTATTTAACCAAACAACCAAAAAGCTAGAAGGGAGCCCTGACTCAAGTGTTAGAGGACTAGATATGAGTAACTTCAGGAGCTGTTAGGACAATGGAGGAGGAGGGAAGAGAACAGGCTGGACTCGATCGATCTTCCACAGGTGAAGAGTGTTTATTGAGATAGAGTAGCTGGGAGACTATGTGGAGTTGGGCTTTCTGAGATCTGGGCAGGGAGGCAGAGGAGAATGGAGAAGCCATTAGGTTGACAGCTGGGGCATCTCAGAAGCACCCAAAGAGGGTGGGCATCGCTGGGTCCCTCCACCTGCACATCAGCATGGGCCCCCATACCTGGAGTCCTGCCTGGGGCCCTATTTGTGTGTGGGACAATAGTGGGGGGCAGGCTGTCAACCCTTCAGGAAAAACACCCAAGCCCTGAGTTCAAGTCTTCAACCCTTTAGGAACAACACCCCAGCCCTGAGTTCAAGTCCTTGGACCACCACAACCACCAAAACTGAAACCAAATGCTAGAAGAGGAAACAGGAGAAAGAAATGGCAGTCAGCATCTATCTAAGAACAGGCCCAGAACCAGGAACAACTGTTCATTGATGACAGGGCCTCCGAGCTGAGGACCAAGAGCCCGAGCTTTGGAAAATGGTGCTTGTGTCACCTCAGATTCAAAGATTGGAAAGCTGAGAAATCCTGTGATGGAAGTTGAGGACTCTAGGGAAAGTCACTCCTTTTAACAGGGAAATGTCACTAACCTCCACCTGCACCCAGCAACACCAGGAACTTCTGGGCTTGACTGTGGTGATGGAAGCCATTGGATTGAGGTGGTCAGATGAGGACCTGGCAGAGTCCCTGGGGGGAGGCCAAGGGGACATGTTGGGATTCTGCATCAGGAAGCAGCATGGAGGACCTCAGAAGATGCATGAGGAACTCAGTAGTTCTCCACTGAATGTGGAAGGACAGAAGGGCAGCACCCATACTGAGAAGGAAAACTCGGTGCTGAGAAAGATCATGGAGGAAAATGGCATTCTGGGTGACCATATCCACTATGTTCTGGAGGAAGGTAAGTCACCATCCCTTTCCTCTCTAAGGAAATACCTATCAGAGTAGAGATGAGTGGGGTGTGTTCTTCATAGAGTTGTTCTGTCTGCCAACTTCTCTATGCTCAGAGTCAGGAGATGTCCGAAGCAAAATGGAGCCGGTGCTCTGACCTTCCCTTCCCTTCCCTTCTGTCTTTGCAGATGGCTGTCCTTTCAGTGATACATTTGAAAAGATTATGAAGTTGATTGTGTAAGTTGCCAGTGGTAATTACTCACAGTTAGTCTCTTATACATGGTGGTCAGCTTCAGTTGGATGAGTGTATACTTCACATGTAAATCACTGACACTGGCTTAATAGGACTTAATATTTTGTGTGTGTTCTGTCACTAGGGATTATTTCCAAATAAGGCTGGGATAGTAACAAATGATGCTCTGCTCTCCTTGTGGCTTCGCTGGGGCTCATGGGAGATGGGAGTCTCCTGGACATTGTGGAATTGGCTGTCCCTTGAAGCTTCCTGCTCAGGTCTCAGCCTCCTGAGGATGTAGGCTCAGAAGTGTGAGCCAGCTGGGGCATGGAAGTGATTGTTACTTTGATTTGGGGAACTAGACTCTGATTTGGGGAACTAGACTCACACAATCAGGAAAAAATAAACTTTTGCAAAGATGAACCCTTCTGAATTCCAGTGTGCCTAATTACATTTGCATTCTCCAATTCCTTACATTATAGAACACAGTACTCAAAATCTTATAGTACCCTCATATATACTTTAATTCACATACTATGCATGATATATTCATGTTATAATATCTATCTGTTTCTGGGGCTGGGAAGGTGGCTCAGTGGTAGAGTGCTTGCCTTGCATGCATTAGGCCCTGGGTTCAATTTTTATGCATGATATATTCATGTTATAATATCTATCTATTTCTGGGTCTGGGAAAGTGGCTCAGTGGTAGAGTGCTTGCCTTGCATGCATGAGGCCCTGGGTTCAATTCCTCAGCACCACATAAGCAAAATGAAAAAAGCCGGAAGTGGGGCTATGGCTCAAGTGGTAGAGCACTAGTCTTGAGCTGAAGAGCTGAGGGACAATGCCCAGGTCCAGAGTTCAGACCCCATGACCAGACCCAAAAAAAAAATCTATCTATTTCTTTCTTTATTTGTAATGTTATATGCTCTTTTCATTATATATAATAAATAAAATATATAAAGTATATATATTTTATTTTTATGTTATATATGTTTATGTATAAATGTCTCAAGATGCTGTATATATACATATATATGTATATATATATATATATATATATATATATATATATATATATATATATATACAGCATATTAAGAGACAAACACAGAGCAATACAAAATACCCAAGAGAAGGCAAAAGACAGAGGAGAAAGAAGTCTCAAATTCTGAAGCTACCTTCATACTGATTACTTTCCTAAGTGATTTTTTTCCTATATAAGCCCATGAAATCTGCATAGAACTAGTATTCGGCCCATTGACTTTTTTGTCTGAATCAATCCAGCATTCTCACAATCAACATCTCTATTCCCTCCCCCATCCCACTTGTTTTGGGCAGGTCTGGGCCTTGAACTCAGGGCCTGGACTCTGTCCCTGAGCCTCTTTGTGCTCCAGGCTAGTGCTTGAGCCTCAGCAACACTTCTGGCTTTATCTGAGCATCTGACTGAATTCCTCCTGCGAAGGAAAATGAGTTGCTCTTTTGTGCCTTAGACCTGAAGGCTCTACTCTGTATTTCTACCATTGTTGTAAGGTGAATCATCCCAGAAACCACATTTTGGAAGATAGAATAAGGGAGTCTTTACTATAGAGTTAGCAGTCTGCAGGCTGCCCATTGTTACAAATGCCTGCAGCACCCACCAAATACACATAACAGGGTTAGGAAACAGGCCAGAGAGGAAAGAAAGAACACAAAACAATTCCAACAAATCAATTCAGCTCCAGTGAAGAGCTGAATTGGGAGACCATGATGACCAGAGATGAGCCAGGAAGACAGGAACACAGGACAAGGTCATAGAGACACATGTGGCAAGGTGTCACAGTGTCTGGGCTGGTCTGGGCCTAAATAGGATCAGGGAAGGGGGTGGGGCCACAGAAATTCCCAGTTTCAAGCACTGGAGTGACAGATTCAATAACCTATCAGCTAAGTGCCTGCCCATTACCTGAGAAGCAGGTGATGGGTAGAGGGCATTTCCTTCCCCCAGCATGAAAACAAGATGCCAGACTCTACCATCCACCATGTGGCCAAATACGGTGCTGGCTAGACCTGACCGCCTGACTTCATTCTTCCCTTTGTTTTCTTATGTACATGAAATCAAATCATTGATTTTTCTATAAGAAGGATGAATTTGTGCCTGGGCTGTTTGCGTCTATAACATAAGGATTCTCCAGCAGTTAAAGTTGGCTCCATATGGTTGGTACCCATATAGTCAAGGGACTTTGAACTTTCTTTCCCAGGTCAGGCAGGGTAAGGTTTACAAATCTATGTCCCACAGAAAGAATGTCCTGCAACCCAAGTCTTAGGTTAAGCAGATCCAGAGCAATCTTTCACCAGGAATCAGTTGCAGGTGATGTAATGAGGAAAGAAGGAGTCCAGTCCACTTTAACCACAGTAGAGGTGGTCAGGATGATAATGCTGTAGTCTCCTCCAGATGGTGCCAGGCTGTCCTTGAACTTTATCCAAGGCGGTGGGCAGCATCAGCATCAGCAGCATCAGTAGTATCTTGCAGTGACTCGGGTAGATTGTCACACCTCCTGCTGGGTTACCTGTCAATTTCTGCACGAAGTGGTTAAAGAAGTTTTACCTGATTTCTGATTTTTGTGAAACTTCCCAGTATTTTCCTGCCTATACACTGGCTTTTCCAGGCTGGACTCCAACTGTTTCTTTTAAGGAAGTTTAGGCAGTGGCTCCTCCTGGGTAATTTATCAGGGTGACAACTTTTTACTAATCAGAGGTATTTTAAAATAAGGCCAGGATTTTCTAGGCTTGAACTTATAATTATTTTTTCCAAGTGCATACTTGTACACTTGTACAGTTGTTATCACTGCTTTTTATGCTTTTTCCTTTTAATTTATCCTGCCTCATTTTCCAGAAATCACTCTTGTCTCTTGATCTTAAGGGAGTTGATGGACAAAGATCCATCTTCTGCTGACCCTACCTAGCCAGGAACCTTTAACTTTACCCATTTTTAACAAGGGTTGCCAGGATCAGATGTCATTAAGAACACTATTTGCTCTAAATGGGAAATTATATGCATTTCATTTTTAACAACTGCACAGACCTTTTCTTGGGCTATAGCAGTGTAGCCTGTTTAGCAATCTGGTTTGGTAAAGCATTTTTCTGGCTGACTAGGAAAGCTGATCTCTAGTGACCCTAACAATGCCTGAGTTACCTGTGCAGGCCTTTAGACAGATCTCAAGAGGGACATAATCCCCCTCTGTATGGTATTTTCACAATAATAATAATAATAATAATAATAAATAGGGACATAATCTCAGGTCCACGGAACTTTTCCTTTACTGAACAAATAAATTTATGTGGCTAGTGTCACCCTAAAAGTCACTGCCAATTCAGACTTGAGCAGATATAGGGGGTTTGGGATTTAAGCTCTCCCCCATATTTTATAATGTTAGCTTTTCACTACCTGTTATCACAGATGACTGACAAGTTCCTGCCCAGTTACAAAATAGACAAACATGGGCATTGGAAAGGCAGGCTTACAAACTACCTTCCTGTGACCTCCAGGCTCTGATCAATTTTTGAAGGGCCAAGTGATTCTAGGATCTGACACCATCTCTGGCATCCCAGTAGTGGCTTGTGACTGTCTCTGGATGCTCCATCATTGCCAGGGTCCCTGGAATGCCTTTCTCCATGCTGGAATAAATGCACCATTGGCATTTTACTTGGTTGGTCCCTGGACTTGAACTCAGGGCTTGAGCACTGTCCTTCAGCTCTCCAGCTCAAGGCTAGCACTCTGCCACTTTCAGGCCCAAAGCAACTCTCCTTTTCCAGCACTCTGCTGGCTGATTAGAGATGACAATCTCACAGGGACCTTTCCATTTCCTGGCTGGTTTCAAACCATAGTTTTCGATCAACAAATCTTTAAAACCAGCCACTGTACTCCAATGAAAGCAACAAAGTTGGTCATTGGAAGTAGTTCTATAAACATGGTCTTACCTGGAACTTATTAAGGGCCAGCTCCTCCACTTCTGCCAATAAGATATTTACTTCAGACTCTGTTACCTGGGTTTGACTGTGCTCTTCATCCCATGACTAGAGCTTTAATGTCCCCAGGTGCATTTCCTTTCAACTGTCACTTGAGGAATGTGATCAGTCCATAGGAGTGTCTGGTAAAGAATGTCCTAGGAAACATCTAGAGAAGTTACTGTTTCTCTAAGGGTCAGAGAAAGACACTGAGTTAATACATTGCTTTTATTTAGGACATGTCCTGGGACTTGGACTCAGGGGTGGGCTGCTGTGTCTTAGATGTTATTTTTCTCCCTGCTAACACCCTATTGCTTGATCCACATTTGCACCTGTGTCCTTTGTGTGGTCGGCTGGATGAAAGGTCTCCAGGACTTTCCTACCTGCTTGGTTTTGAACCATGATTGCCCCACATCTTCACTATTCGAACAGCTGGAGTTACAGGCATGTCCTTGTCCTGAATAGCAAGAATCTCCTGCCAAATATGGAGATGGGAATATAGGCAGAAGTCAGGTCAATAATAAAAGTGACACAGTGTTGATGAAATCCCAGTGGGTTTTAACAAGATATGCTCATACACCTGTTTTCTAGAGGCCTGTCATCATAGCCCAAGGAGGACAGTTTTCATTCGACACACTGCAGGACACACAGGCAGGAAACACACACATTCATCTACCTCCTTGCCTTGCACAGCCCCATATTCCTGAGAAAATCTCTTCCACCTTCTGGGAATCTATTTTCCCCAAATGAATGGATAGGTGTGTAGAGGAGTTACACTAGGGCTCCCTCCCCCACTTCTTCCACAGTGTTTTCCCACTTGGCCTGTTGTGATCCCACATGACAGTTTGGATTGTTTCAAAAATCACAGAAGTACTGAGGTGAATGTGCATTTTGTGGAGGCTGGTGTGAGATTTCATGGAGGATTTTATGAAAAGGCTGATGTTGGTTTTGAACCTTGACCCACTCATGGTCATGCGATTTCAACATGATCTTCATCACCCCTGGGTAGTTATTGTAGTGGGAATCCTTATGTGTGGAAAAATCAACTCACACTACATAGATAGATAGATAGATAGATAGATAGATAGATAGATAGATAGATAGATAGATAGATAGATAAGCAAACGGGCTGATAGATAGGCAGATAGAGAGGCAGACAGACAGATAGGCAGATAGATGGACAGATGGATGGATGGATAGATAGATAGATTGATTGATAGGTAGATAGATAGATAGATAGATAGATAGATAGATAGATAGATAGATAGATAGATAGATAGATAGATGAATGATAGATAGATAGATGGATAGATAGATAGATAGATAGATAGAGAGAAAGATAGAGTTCAACTTAGTACTCATATCCACTAGTATAGAAGCCTCATGATCAGATTTTCTTAGGACTCCTGGAGAAAAAATGAGGAAGGGAGGTTGGAGGAATATGACTTCAAGTGGAAGCGCTTGCCTTTTGACCCTGACAGGCAGGTATTACCACTGTCCTTGCTACCCACCTTATCAATCAGGTCCCTTCCACTGATCCCCAGAAAACATATACCCATAGTGGTTGGAAGACAGCCTGAGACCCAGGCCACAACTTGCAGATACACACAGGCTGTGGAAATCTTGAAAACCTCTCCTCAAGATTGCTCTCTCGCCTCAACTCAAATAAAGGTTCCACTATTACCCCTGACCATGCCTCTGGGTCCAGGATTGTATCATCATCACCAGGATTCTCTCTCTATCCTGGCTGGAAGGAAGGAAGAAAAGAGAGAGAACCAAGGTGAAATCCAACTGACCAACAGGTTTTCATGGGGCTGAAACCTGGGGAAAGAAAGCAAGTCTCCTTCATTGTGACTGAAGGGAATTGATGAAGCTTCCTGAGAACTTGGGTTCCCTATCTACTAGGAAGAAAATGTGGAGTCCTGGAGGGGGGAGGAAGATGGCAGTGGACTGAGATGGAGGCTGGGAGGGAAAGCGACCTGATCCTGAAGATTCTAGAAATTAACACAGATTGGTGGACTTTGAGCAGGAAATATGAGCCTTGGCTAGTTCAGTGCCCATCACCATCATTTTCCAATAGAGATGCATGTCACTTGAGTTTCTCCTCTGGAAATCAGAAGACAAGCAAGAAGGAAGGAGGAGACAGTGGTGGTGTCATTCTGAGGCCATTTTTTGCCTCCATCCACAGGGGAAATTGGCCTGGGATTCTGCACCAATGCCCAGATAAGAAATGCTTTGCCATAGTCACTGCAGTCATTCCAGGAAGTTGTCCCCTGAAGGAGAAATCAGAGTCTTCATTTTAGAAGATTATAACACATGACTAGTTTTGCATTTTGCTCAACTTCTTCACTCAGAGATTCTGAGAACTTCTAGAACACGAGAAGAGGAAGAATTTTTAAGAAGTCGGATGTCAATCCAACCCCTTCTTGATAAACTTACTGGAATCATCAACATCCACCGTGAAAATACAAATAAACTTCTAGTCATAGCTGTACCCTGAGCCTAAGCCATCTCAAAAAGCAACCACATCCATAGGAACAGAAAGGTTAAGATGCATATAATTATGAAAAACTGTTAAGCAATGTAGGCATGGGATGGCAGGTACTGATTTTGCACCCACCTATATTGTTCATTAGTTCAAGTAACTTTGTGAAATGTACAGATTTCAAGTCAGGCACTTAAAACCTAGTTTTCTATCCTGTTTTGGAGAATATTTCTTACATAGCACAGAAAGCAATCATCCTGATTGCAAAAGAGTGAGAGCAAGCAACTTCTCTCAAAAGGGGATTCATTCAGCTTCTTGTAATAATGGGCATTAAATAGAGAGTCCAAGGTTTTCTCTCTCTCTTAATACTTCATATTTAAATTATTTGCATAATGGCCAATGAATATAGGACTAGCATGATTTCAGATCCTCAATATACTGTGCTTACTACATATGGATTTAATCATTTACTACCTATGTATTTTATTCAATATGGTGGAAGTGAGCTGTGGGTGTGTTTGACTGGACTACTATCAAACCCATCATCTCCCTCCTCTGCTTGTTAGACAGGCAGTTAGCAGCATAAAATAGATTTTCCAGTTTTATTTATAATCTCCAAACTAAGTTGTCATATATATCAGCTGTCTCTCTTGTGTGGTTCCAATATAAGATTCTGTACTTCATACAATTCAGTAACAACTGCCATGTCAGAGAAAATGAATAATTCTGTTGGTGGAACTGGTGATAAGATCTCTGCTCTCCTGTTGAACGTTGATGTCCTCAGGTCAAGTTGGCCTTGCTGCTCATCTGCTTGGTGAGCTGGAATATTCCCTCCGGACCACCTGTGCCAAGCAGGAATTTTTTTGTGGGGGAAAGTCAACACCACTCAATGGTGAGCACTGATTGGTGCATGGGGGAGACTGACCCACAGGAGCATCTCATAAAAACAGGAGGAGACGCCACCCTCCCAACCCCAGAGCTGGAGACGGAAAGCTCACAGCATGAGAGTCCTGCTGCTGGCTCTGCTGATCCCATGGATGCGTGCTCAGCAGAATCCTCAGTTCAGACTTTTCAAGGTAACCGAATATGGTGATGTGGGGAACTAGTCCCTGTGTGGGGAAACTGTCTGTCTCTCAATGTGTGTCAGTGTGTCTGTCTCACATTTGTTTTTGTGCATTCATCAGATTTTATTCATGGGTTGCTCTGTATGTCCATATTTATCCAACATACCTTCCATTTTGAATTCTTCCTTTGTCATTGGCCAGTAAATAAAAAAAGTAAAGAACATGTGGACAGCATGATTTGTGATTTTTGCAGTTTTATTTCATATAGGTTTAGACATGGAATCTTTATAATTTTGTACATGTGTTACTTTCACAAACAGATCTGCTTGTGATCATTCCTAAGAGGCCTAGAATCTCCCCCTGAAAATAATCCTCCTTCCATATTCTCTCTTCAAATTTATTAATGCCATGTAGCAAGAATCAGACACTGTAAATACTTCTAGTAAATTCTCTTCTGAAAGAAGCAGAGCCTGGTAGCTCAGAGTCTGGAGAGGGAAGTCTCCAGGTCATTGCAAGCAGGTTACTTGAACCCCTGAGTGTTTGGGGAGCAAAACTGAAGTCTATTCGCTAACCTTCCTGATGGGATGTTTCTCATTCAGCCAGGACATTGGTTGACCCATGCCATTGCAGCTGATCATGAAGAGAAAATCCTGGAGAATGGACGACTGAGATACTTACTGCACTTTATTGGCTGTGATAGCGAATGTGAGACCATAAGTGTGTTCGTTTCTATCAAGTAAGTTGGGCTTCCTCGACAATACAGGCACCCATGCACTGACTACTGGCCTTACCTTGATGGACAAGTTTCCAAGAAAATCTTTGCATTTGGTGTGGAAATCTGAGGATCTGAACTGACCCATATTTTAATATGTAGGATGTCCAAATATTCATGTTATGCCAGGTGGAGGTGCATGCCTGGTCTGCAGATTAACCAGCCAGATGGAAATTATCTAATTAAGAATATCCACAATACCAGGAAAAAAGGGGCTTTAATTGTACAATGGGAATGTGTGTCATTCGATTTTTACTCCATGGCCTTGTTGTGAGTCTTAACCAATGTTAAGATGATGGCTAACACCTTCTGAGCGGTGAGGAGTAAGGACTGATTCAATGTCACAGAACTATTCGCCAACATTCTCCTCATGAAAAAATCTCAGTTTTTTATGTACTTGAGGCACATTTAAAGATAGCAACATTGAAAAAAAAGGAGGTGTGCAGGTAGTTGTGTGTAGATAGACAGACAGACAGACAGATATATTCAGACATACATACATAATACATTCATAGATAGATAGATAACATATGTGTCATTGTCTCTGTGTGTCTGAAGTCTTGTCCAGATGTTTTATGATATTCATGTCAATAGTAAACATGTGAAACTTTCATTAGCACAAGGTGAAAGGCTAGCAGACAGTGTAGGTGGGTTTGGATGAACAGGAAGAACAAAATACATGAGGGAAGTGTCCAAATGACTGTGTGAGTGGAAACACTCACAGTGACCTGAAGGAAGGAATCCAGGGGATGTTCTCTCTCCCTCCCCTGCAGGTGGATTCCTTCATTTCCATCCCTACTAGTGGCTGAATGGACAGATCTGCAAATTATTCTAGTTGTAACTGGAAATGAAAAACAAAATTACCACACAATTACGTGTCAGTGATTCTGAGATCCAGGTCCTAAACCCAAAAGAGGAGTAAGGCAATGGCCAAGATGGTAACTCCCCAGAGCAGACATCTGATGTAGAATCAGCAGAATATGCAAACAGCAAAGCTATGAAATTAATTATAAAATAATATCAAATTGGATTTTCTCAAATTTCATGTGGGTTGCACAGAATCTCATAACTGGTGAACATGTTTGAGATGATAAATAAGCATTCTAAAAAAAACTATGTTTTTTTCTTGTTTGTTGTTGCTGTTCCTGTTTCAAAGGATTCATTCCCTGTGCTACAGTGAAATTTATTTCGGAGATAGACAAGAGAATGGTGTTTACAAAGTATTCAGTGAGTATCTGCTGCTGATCTGGGGTACACCTAGGGCTCCTGGCACTGTTGGGTTCTAGGTCACACATGAGAGGCACAGAGGAGGGGTGGCCACCTACTGCCCCCAAGGACCAAGTCCACGTGGACAAGACCCTGAACCTTGCAAGGACTCAGGCCCAGTCCTCCTCCCTGTACCTCTTCCTGTTTCCAAGGCTTCTCTGTTGCCATGGATAACATTCAGGGATGCTTTGCAGTGACACGAGCAGGTGTTGAAATGGACTGGATACTGGAACCATGCTTTCAGGACAAGGTTTTCTCTAATCAAAATAGGAGCAGCTGCCATAAAAGGTGACCAGACTCTTCTGTAGAGTTGGAGATGTGCTTGAAGGAGCAGATCCTCCAAAATAATCAGGAAAGTCCCCATAATCCAACAACAGATGCTCATCTCCTAGTGTAGCTGACTTTATGCTTTAGTTACAAGAAGTAGAGGCCTAGGTGTGTGTATGGTGCCATGAAATAATCAAAAATGGTTTTCATCCTGCCAGAAAAATAAGCAGCACACCTAATACTGACTTCCATAAAAAAGTATTCACTTATGATTGGTGGATTTTGTATGGTTTTTTTTGAAAGCAAAGAAGAAATTAAAAAGCAATCAAACAGGGAAGGCAGGTAAGCAGAAAGACAGTGGCACAGCCCAGCACAGGCTACATGCTGTCTAAGTAAGAAATACTGAGGTCTTTCACATCAGGGGTGCTTATATGATAATAACAGGGTCTCCTCTAGAATTCTGCACAGCTGGATGTTAATCTTTGGTCTTCATTGTTGCTGGTGTTGCATTTTCTCCTCACTGGTTCTTCCTGCGACTCACTCTTCACTGGCTGGGCATTGCTTTGCATGAAGAAGGCATCTGTCCACCATACACACGTGCATCCATCAGATAGGCAAAGCCATCCTTTGGTTTCCCCTTCCAAGCCCAGAAGAGGGAGCTTCTGGCTCTGAATATCTTGCTTTTATTCTGAGTACCTGTGCATGAGTCTCTTTCTCTAATTTATCTTTGTTCCTTTCCCCTAAAAGGATTTTGTTCTCTTCATTTTTTCCTTTAATGCTGGTGTTGCCATGAGGACACTGGGTCGGAGTGACTTCTCCTTGTGCTCACAGCCATCCTGGTGTCTTGCTGGGTGGTGGGGGCTTTTCATCCAGCTCCTGAAGGCCTAGACACAAGATGGGCCATTCTTGGAATCGCAGGTGTCATGCTGTTTAGCCTCAGGAAAGCTTGGGTCCAGAACATGGTTGTTCCTGAGTATTCCCTGCCCAGTTTGCTTGGTTCATCCCTGAGTATTCACCTCTGTGGTATGCTTTCATAGACTTGGGCCTCCATCCCAAACATGAGGTTTTTGTCTTTAAGAGCTTGGTACATGCTAGTTCTGGGCTGCAGGTGTTTGAGTCAGGACTCTACCAGCAGTCACTGGCTCTCCAAGGAAGTCTCTCAATTCGATCTCTGTAGATGGAGCCTCTCTGTTTCTACAGAATGAATTCACATATAACTAGAGACATCACTATCAAACGCAATGAACCATCAATTGCCTCACCTTCTGACATTGTTATTTTGAATTTCCAGACCATGAGATGCATATCCAAGAACTGAAAAGTACAAGGAAATTCATGACGTTGAAAATAGTACATGTTCATCAAAACGGAGAGAAAACCAATGTGATCTTGTTGGCAGGTGAGCACTGCAGCTTCGGTCTGTGCAGCAAAGCCAACCACCTCTACAGTGAGCTTGGAGAGCTGGGATTGGGTATTAATTGGCTCCACTGTGCTGATCCCTGTGACCTTGATCTTCCTTGGGAGGAGAGGCCAGGACCCTGAATCTGGGTCTGAAGAAACAGCCCAGGGGTTCCCAGAGGACACAGTAGTCAGCTGGTTGTGTTAATGGTGGATATGGCTGCTGTCCTGTCTTCTCCTCCATGTAGGAAGACTACACAGCGTTCTCACTAAGAAGGCAGACATGGAGTTCAGAAGGATCGTGGAGGAAAACAGCATCCCACCTGACCACATCCACTACATTAGGAACAAATGTAAGTCTGCCCACTGTGGAAATACTCACTAGAATAGAGATTCATGGAGAGCGTTCTTCATGGAGTTGTTCTGTCAGCAATATTCTCTTTGCTCAGAGTTAGGAGGCATCAGAAGCAAAATGGCACAGGTGGCCTGACCTTCCCTTCCCCTCATTTCTCTCTTCACAGATGATTGTCGTTAGTGAAATTTCTCGGTGAGTAGAAATGGGTATGTTTAAAGTCCCTGCCATTTCAATGATCTCTTCCCTCAGGAGGGCCTGAGAAATTCAGAGACAAATATTCCTGTTTGAAGAGTGGCAAACAGTTTGGTCGACGTAGCATGGAGTTTTTACTGAAATCCCTGAAAAGATGACATGGTCCTTGGGTTCATTGTAGCTATTTTAATGGTAGTTCCTGAAGTAGCAGTTGGTATAGTAAAGCAGGAGTTACTATAGAACAATGAGAGTTGCTGCAATAGTAACAATTTACTATTACAAAGGAGTCGTTTAGTGCTAGTCATAAACAGGGACTTGACTGTGCAGTCGATGTTTTTGTTGGTTTGTTTGTTGGTGGTGGGGCTTGAACTTAGGGCCTGGATGCTGTTCCTCAG
Source organism: Dipodomys merriami (assembly GCF_024711535.1). Classification (NCBI taxonomy): domain Eukaryota; kingdom Metazoa; phylum Chordata; class Mammalia; order Rodentia; family Heteromyidae; genus Dipodomys; species Dipodomys merriami. The sequence goes on along the minus strand of NW_027204704.1, from coordinate 1,189,224 downwards.
CACTTCTGCTGAAGACTGGCTCTCTACTGCTTGAGCCATATAGATGGTGCTACTTCCAGTTTTCTGGTGGTTCATTGAATATAAGCATCTCTCGGACTGTCCTGCCCAGGCTGGCTTTGAACCATGATCCTCGGATCTCAGCCTCCTGAGTAGCTAGGATGACAGGTGTGAGCCACCAGGGCTTGGCTTGAGCATTAGTTATTATAGTAAAGGATTAGTTACTATATTAAATTGATAGTTACCTTATCACATTTTCACGCTCCACTTTATAGGAGTTAATAGTGGGTCCTTTACTATATACAGAAAGCTTGGAATTCTGAAATGTAAAAGCAAGAAGACAGAAACCATTGTGGCTACCACTGTGACTGAGCTCACTTGCATTCCAAACCCACCTTACTACAGAACATTCAGAAATATTTGTTACACAGTGTTTTTCTATAATTTTTGTATGTGATGTCTAGAAATTATGACATAGATTCAAAAGTCTCAAAAAGGCTTAAATATTCATCACTTTTCTCTTTTTGAGAGGAGCACCCATTTTATTTTTGCTATCCTTAAGTAGCTGTGCACAGGAGTTTCTGTTCAATACGTTAATGTGCACAATGCATCCCAACCAATGACCCTTCCAGAATTCTCTCCCATTGCTACCCTCCCCTCCTTGTACAATCTTGATCAATATATCTCCATCCAAGGGTTGTTTTTTTTATTTTTTGATGGTTGTGAGATGTAGACTCTGGGCCTAGGCATTGTCCCTCAGCGCTATTTAGCTCATGGCTAGTGCCCTACCACTTGAGCCATAACACCACTTCTGGCTTTATGTTCTTCTTATCAATACATTTCTCTTTCCTTTATTGGGTTTTTCATTCTATTTCTGGAGTTATGTGAGATTAAACATGTGCCAGGTAGTTTCCTGTCACCTTAAGCATGTGACCAGCGTTCATTTACTTATCAAGATAGATAGACAGACAGACAGATATATAGATAAACACACAGGCATATACAAGACAGATGTAGAGAGAATATTGATAGGTAAATGGACAGACAACAGGCAAGAATATAGATAAAATAGAGACAGACAGACAGACAGACAGATAGGTAAGTAGTTGTGTAGATAGGTAGGTAGGTAAATAAATAGGCAGGAGGACAAGCTGGCAGAGAGGCTGGCTGGCTGGCAGGCAGACAGGCACACAGACAGACAGACAGACAGACAGATAAAGAGAGACACATAGTTAGGAAGATAGACAGGCACACAGGCCAACAGAAAGAGATAGAAATAGTGATGGAAGTAGAGATAGACAGTGATGAATAGATACAGGTTGATGGATAGATACTGATATATACATGAATAGATCTATAGAGAAAGAGATAGACGGGGATAGACACAGACAGTCAGATGGATGGATGGATAGATAGATAGATACATACATACATACATGCAAACATACATACATACATACAAAGACACATAGATAAAATCATGGCTGACTTGGACACACATTCTCAGGATCGTGTGTCCTTTGTCCCTGGGTCAGCTGGGATTACAAATACCACTCATGCTGACAATGTCAGAGGCTCTGCCATGGAGTGCATGTTGGGTCGGATGTGTTTTCTTCTTCTTCTCTTACAACCTCACAGGTGCACTGGAGATCTGGAGCTCATGGGATGCCAGCCTCTCCGTGGGGTCAGAGTCACCTACACCAAGATAAAGTCGCATGGTCGCTCCAATCTGTGTTCCCTCCTTTAGGTGAAGCCATGGACACTCCTCCCTGGCTTTCCTTTTCATCCCTTCTTCTGATCTTAATACTTCTCAGAATGATTTAATAAACCAATTTCATGTGCATGCATTTCTGCTTTGGGAGAATCTGTTCCTGAGTCCATGGATAGCATCCCAGATACCCCTCAGTAGACAAGTGGACCCAAAACAGTGGATTTTTACGCCATCAATAGAAAGAACAAAGTCATGTCATTGACAGGGAAATGGATGGAACTATAAAGTCTTGTTGAGTGAGGTGAGCTGAGCTCAGAGGGACGAAGGGCGCACGTTTTCTCTCATATGCAGAGGTGAGATATAAAATGCAATGGGATATGGCAACTTACATGGAATTCAAGACACTCACATACACTGAGACCCAAAAGGATATTCTTAGGAGAGAATGACAAAGGCACAGTGCCTATATGCTTCTTCCTACCATCAATCAATCAAACAAGCAAGCATCTATCTGTCTATGTTTCTATGTATCTATTTGTCTATGTTTCTATGTATCTATGTATCTTTTTATCTATGTAATTATCTGTCTCTCTCTCTCTCTCTCTCTCTCTCTCTCTATCTATCCATCTCTCTATCCATCTATCTGTGTGTATGTATGTATGTATGTATTTATCTACCTACCTACCTACCTACCTATAAACAAATTCTCAGATATGGAAACAAGAGACCTCTCTTCTTTTTTCTTTTCAAGTTTTTATGTTTTTATTTTTGAGTGATTCTGCCTCCTTTTCCTCATTTATCGTGTATCCACGTGGATAGCCTTCGGTGTGTAGGGGGAGGGCACAGAACTCGAGGGGAAAATGGTGAATAAGTGCAGTAGTGGAGCTCACTGGGCACAGGTGTAGGTGAAGTCTGCAACTCTCGGGTGGAGACGGGAGGGAGGGACAGGGAGAGAGTGAGGGAAGAGAAGACACTATGCCAAAGGAGATGCGTTCTTACCTGACTCAGGTCAGGGGAATTGCTCTGGGCATCACCTCCTAATAATAATGTAATAAATTAATGTAAACAAGAGAAATAGGTAGCCCTACCTTATTAGGAATGATCAAGGAGACAAAAGGAAAGAAGGCAGATGCCTCCTACAGATGGGGTTAGGAGTTAATCATTGTTCGAGAGAAGCATCAAGTAGCACAGAACAGAGTCAGAGATACCAGGGGCTGGGGGCACAGGAGGATCAGGGTTTAAATACAGCAGGGTATGAGACATGGGGATTTGTAATGTAGAATCAGAAGGGCCTGCATGAACAGGTGAAATGAGGATACTGGATCCCACTGGCACCATCTTGTCTTCTTGTTGGATGAAGGTGGAGGCCACCCCCAGGTGATGGCTCTGCTTGAATCCCCAGAGGAAGGCAAGTCCCACCCCCAGATGATGTGCATGCCTGAGTTCCTAGAGGAAGGAAGTCCCACCCCCATGTGATGGGTGTGCCTGAGCTCCTAGAGGAACTTGAACAATAGTTTCATCTCAATCCTGTATCTTGAACTTGACTCTTGAGCTTCCTGTGACCCTGACCCTGACTCTATTTAGGGCCCAACAAATGCATGCACCGTTTTGCACCATGCTTCATGTTTCCTGCATCTCCTAAGATCACTATGACATCCCACTTGGGCTCTTCACTGGAGTTGATCCGGTTCTTTGACATTGCTTTTCTGTTCTTCATTATCCTCATGGCTCAGTTTCCTGATGGTACGAAGTGCATTCAAGGCTGCAAGTTTTCTGAGCATATGTATCTGCCTGCAGTTACTAATAATGAACACTCTGATAAAGACTCCTGGTCTGACCTCTCAAAATATGTCTATTCTGGATCTCATGAATGAATTTCCATATAACATAGATTAGGCCAGAGGGCGGGGGGGGGGAGGGGGGAGCAGCTGGCTGAGAACAGCTCAAGAATGTAGATATGGATAAGATTCTGATGAGATTCCCTGGGTGGAGATAGCTGCACAGAGACCCTGGGAAGCGGCATGATCAATGGACCAGGAGAGCAACTTCGAGCTGTGAAACCAATGCAGATTCCCCTCAGCCATAATTGTTGAAGGGAAGAGAAAGAAAGAAAGAAAGAAAGAAAGAAAGAAAGAAAGAAAGAAAGAAAGAAAGAAAGAAAGAAAGAAAGAAAGAAAGAAAGAAAGAAAGAAAGAAAGAAAGAAAAGAAAGAAAGAAGGGAGGAAAGGAAGGAAAGGAAAGGAAAGGAAAGGAAAGAAGGAAAGGAAAGGAAGGAAGGAAAGGAAAGGAAGGAAGGAAAGGAAAGGAAGGAAACGAAGGAAGGAAGGAAGGAAGGAAGGAAGGAAGGAAGGAAGGAAGATTGATGAAGGAATATAATAGATAATAGATATATAGACATATCTATTAGATATGTAGATAATATAATAATAATAATAATAGAATTCATACTAAAAGTGGTCGTGGATTTCCTTGGACCAGTTGGTCACAGAGGAAGCCATGAGTTGTGAATCCCTCAGATAGGACTTGAAGGACAGATCTGAAATTATCCAGGAGACATCTGTGAGCAGGAGGGATGGATGGTTAGAATTCATACACAGATCTCCTGCACCCCCACCCCTGGCCCACCACAAGACATGAACTTGTGGATGGTGGGCAAATGGACCAACTGAGTTTCCTGAGACTGATTCCTTCCAGAAAATTCTTTCTTTTCCTAATCACTCCTGAAAAATAAAATTATTATGCTCCTGGAGGATAAGACTGAGACTGAGACAAAAAAAATATTACCATTAGTTGAACAATGACAAAACAAAAGGTTTTCCATCCCTGAGGAATCCAGTATTTGATATTTCCTATTCTGGACTTGGGATTTACTCATTTGAAGAAATTCTGTGTCCTCACCTTTAGATGTCACAAGCCTTTCTTTGGGGGTTAGTTTTCATGATGTCATAGTATTTGGAATTTTCCAGATTGATGTACTGTGGATTTCCATTCCGCAGTCAATTGAGGGGAAAAGGGATGTGTAGAGTGGATTCCTATTTTCCTGCATTTACCACTTCAAACCACACCCTATTTTTCCACACAGCAGGAGTTGAGAACAAGGCTGGCTCGAGATTTCAGTCTACTCTACCCTTTGCCTAGGTGACTGTTCTCAAGTTGCTGAAGACTATGATCATGAGTCTAGGTATTGATGGCTCCTAGTTATTATCTTAGTGACTCAGGAGGAGGGGATCTCATGATTTCATTTTGAATTATGCTCTCCCACCACCACCACCCCCACACCAAATCAATATCTTTCCACTCCTCATCCAACAAATAAACCTAAGATGAAAGTGAAGGTGAAGATGTAGAGCTGCAAATAGGATTGGAAAACCTGAACGTGTGTGTTGGGGTCTGTCATCTTCTGTGAGTCTGAGAATGTTTATTTCATGTGTTTAAGTGCTTCGTGTTTGGTGACTATATATTAACCCATGTGATTGCTTCTTCATCGATCACTCCCTTTATTTATCTGTAATGATCTTGTCTCTTCTAACTGGTTTTAATAGGAACTCTCTTTTATCAGATGACAGGGTGGATACTCCTGCCTTCTCACAAGATGAATTCGCCTGGAAGATTCATTTCCATCCCTTTGCTCAGATTTGTGTTGATCTCTGACTATGATATGAGTTTATTATGGACAACACATGAGTGGATCTTGCTTTTTTGCTCCAGTCTGCTCCTCTAATCTTTTATAGGACCAGACTTGGCCCCATTGACTTGTTTCTGTGAATCAATCCAGCAGTCTCATTACCAACATCTCTATTCCATCCCCAGGTCCCAAATATTTTTATGGCCAATCCTGGGACTTGAACTCAGGCCTGGACTGCATCCCTGAGTCTATTTGTGCTGCAGGCTGGTGCTCCATCCCTTGAGCCAGAACACCACTTCTGGCTTTTTCTTAGTAGTTGATAGATTCCTCCTGCAAAGGAAGAGGAGTTGCCCTTCTGTGACTTAGATCTAAAGACTCCACTCTATTTCTTCCCATCATATCAGTGTGAGGCTTTTCAGTCAGAAAATCACGTGCAAAGCTCATCTGTGCATGCTGTTCTTCCCGTCGTGCCAATAGCACACATCCGCTCTGCCAGGGCCTCTGCTTCTGCCCATAAAATCCATAGATATTGACTACAGACTCTGCTACCTGGGGTTGACTGTGAACTTCACCCCATGGTGAGAAATTAAATGTCCCCAGGTGCATTTCCCTTCAACTGTTATTTGAGGGATGTGGTCAATCCATAGGAATGTCTAATAAAGAATGTTCTGTGAGACATCTATAGAAGTCACTGTTTCTCTAAAGGACATAGACAATGAGTTAATGCTTTCCTTTTATTTAGGACATGTCCTGGGACTTGGACTCAGAGCTTGGCTGTTATGTCTTAGATATTATTTTTCTCCTGCTAACACTCTACTACTTGAACCACAGCTGCACCTGTGTCCTTTGGGTGGTCAGCTGGAGGAAAGAGACTCCAGGACTTTCACATGGCCTGGGCTGGTTTGGAACATTCCATCTGATTCTGATGCTATCTGCCCCAGGACTTCACTTCTTCCACCTGATAGGTAAATCAACCTCAGTTGCAAGGAAGCTTTGCCATTTCACCTTCAGCCAGAATAGAGACTTGGTTGCCCTTCCATCCATTTCACTAACTGCCAAGTCGGAGACAATAAATAATTGTGTACATGGAAGAGCTAATCAGTTCACTGCTCCCTGTGAACACAAGTGTCCTCAGCTCACCATGTTCTTGCTGCTCATCTGCTTGTGAGCTGGAATTCCCTCCGGACTACCTGTGTCAAGCAGGATTAGTTTTTTGCGGGGGGGGGGGGGGGGGGGAGGTGAAGAGTCAACATCCCTGGATGGTGAGCACTGATTGGTGCATCCAGGCGGCTGATTCACAGGAGACTCTCATAAAAACCAGGAGGAGCCACCGTCCTCCCTAACCATGGAGCTGGAGACAGAAAGCCCCACAGCATGAGAATCCTGCTGCTGGCTCTTCTGCTCGCATGGACTCATGCTTGGCAGAAATCTCAGTTAGAACCCTTCCAGGTAACCTGAATATGGTGATGTGGGGAACTAGTGTCTGTGTGGGGAAATTGTCTGTCTGGAAGTCAGTGTGTCTGTCTCAGATTGCTTCTGTGTATCAATCACACCTTATTAATAAGTTGCTCTGTATGTCTATATTCTTCCAACTCATCTTCCATTTTGAATTCTTCCTTTGCATTCTGCAGTAAATATAAAAGATTATTAAGAACATGTGGACAGGGGCTGGGAAGGTTGCTCAGTGGTAAAGTGCATGCCTTGCATGCATGAGGCCCTGAGTTCGATTCCTCTGCACCATATAAGCAGACAAAGCTGGAAGTGATGCTATGTCTCAAGTGGTAGAGCGCTAGCCTTGAACTGAAGAGCTGAGGGACAGCACCTGGCCCAGAGTTCAGGGCCCAGGACTGACCAAAAAGAAAAAAAAAGAACATGTGGACAGCATGATCTGTGGTTTTTGCAGTGTTATTTCATATAGGCTTAGGTATTGAATTTTTATAATTTTGTACATGTGTTACTTTCACCCACGGGTCTCCTTGTGATCATTTCAAAGAGGCCTAGAATGTCCCCCTGAAAATCTTCATCCTGTCTAGTCTCTCTCTCTCTCTCTCTCTCTCTCTCTCTCTCTCTCTCTCTCTCTCTCTCTCTCTCTCTCTCTCTCTCTCTCTCTCTCTCTCTCTCTCTCTCTCTCCTAACTTATTAACACCATGCAGCAAGAATCAGAGACTCTGAATACTTCCAGTGAATTCTCTTCTGAAAGAAGCAGAGCCTGGTAGCTCATATATGGAGAGGGAAGTCTCCAGGTCATTGCAAGCAGGTTACTTGAACCTCTGAGTGTTCGGGGAGCATCCTCTACCATGCCTGATGGGTGTTTCTTATTCAGCCAGGATAGTGGTTCACCTACACCCTCACAGCTGATAATGAAGACCAAATCCTGGAGGGTGGACGACAGAGATACTTAATGCTCTATGTCTCCACTAGTAGAGAACGTGATGTCATATCACTTATATCAAGTAAGCTGAGCTTCCTCCACTATATAGGCACCCTCTCACTGAGTCCTAGCTTGTCCTTGACAGCCAAGTTTTCAAGGAAGTACTTGCATTTGGTGGGGAATCTGAGGACCTGTGCTTAAACATATTTTTATATGTATGATGTCCAAATACCTTGTGGAAATGCATGTCTGGTCTACAGGTTAACCAGCCAGATGGGAATTATCTAAGAATAGAAAATACCAGGAAGAAAAGAGCTTTAATTTTAAAATGGGAATAAGTGTCATGCATTTTTTACTCTATGTTGTGGTTGTGAGTCCTCACAAATGTTAAAGTGATGGCTTACACCTTCTGAGTGGTGAGGTGTAAGGACTGATTCAATGTCATACAGCTATTCACCTCATGACAAAGCCGCAGCTATGCAAGTACTTGAAGCACATTTAAGGAGAAAACATTGAAAAAAAGGAGATATGTGTGCATGTATGTGTGTGTAGACAAGTACATATATAGATAAATAGATGGATAGGTAGACAGACAGACAGACAGACAGACAGACAGACAGATAGATAGATAGATAGATAGATCGACAGATCGATCGATAGATAATGTGTGTGTATCATTGTCTGTGTGTGTCTGAGGTTTTGTCTGGATATTTCATGATTTTAATGAAGATCACAACAGACAATTCCAGATAACACGCTCTAGAGTGAATACTTGCAACCTTCATTAGCACAAGTTGACAGGCTAGCAGTCTGTATACTTTTTGGATGGAAAGAAAGAGCAAGATGTCTGAGAGAGGTGTCCAAATGATTTTGTGAGTGGAAACACTCACAGTGACCAGGAGGAAGAAATCCACAGTGTGTTCTTTAGATATGAGCAACAGAACAGCAGCTCGCCATTCCTTGCAGGTTGGATTCCTTCATTTCCATCCCTACCACTGGCTGAATGGACAGATCTGCAGATTATCTGTTCTACTTGGAGCTGGAAATTAAAAGCAAAAATACCACACAATTACATCTCAGTGATTCTGAGATCAAGGTCATAAACCAAGGAGGAGTAAGCCAACATCCAACATGATAACTGCTCAGGCCAGAAATCTGATATACAATCAGCAGAGCACCCAAAGAGTAGAGCTATAAAATTAATTATCAGACAGTACAAAATTGAAATTTGTCAAATTCCTTATGGATTGCACAGAATTCCGTCACTGGTGAAAATATTTACGATGATCAATAATGATTTTAAAATGTACTTTTTGTTGTTGTTGTTGTTCCAAAGCTTTCATTCCTACTGTAAAAGGGTAAAGCACTGTGCAATACAACAAGAGAATGGTGTTTATAAAACAATCTGTGAGTATATGAAGATTCGGGGTACAGCTAGGGCCCCCAGCACTGGGTTCTAGGTCATACGTAGGAGGTGCAGATGAGGGGTGGGGTTTGTAGACACCTCCTGCCCACAAGGACCAAGTCCACGTGGACAAGACCCTGAACCTTGCAAGACTCAGGCCCAGTCCTCCTCCCTGCACCTCCTCCTGTTTCCAAGCCTTCCATGTTGCTATGGATAACATTTGAGGATGCTTTGCAGTGACATGAACAGGTGTTCAAAGGAACTGGAAACCTGCATGATGCTTTCAGGGCAAGCTTTTCCCCCAATCAATACAGGAGCAGCTGCCATGAAAGGCGACCAGACTCTTCAGTAGAGTTGGAGACGTGCTTGAAGGAGCAGATCCTCCACAATAACTGGGAAAGTCTCCATAATCCAACCACAGATGCTCATCTCCTAGGGTAGCCGACTTTATGCTTCAGTTACAAGAGGTAGAGGCCTAATCTACTAGGTGTGTGTATGGTGATGTGAAATAATCACCAATGGTTTTCATCTTGCCAAAAAAGGAAGCAACATTCCAAATACTGACTTCCATAAAAATATTCACTTATGCAGAGTTTGTAATGGGGTTTTTTGAAAAAGCAAAGAACAAATTAAAAAACAATCAATCAGGGAAGGCAGGTAAGCAGAAAGACAGTGGTGCAGCCCAGCATAGGCTACATGCTGTCTAAGTAAGAAATACTGAGGTCTTTCACATCAGGGGTGTTTATATGATAATAACAGGTTCTCACCTAGAGTCTTGCACAATTGGATGTTAATCTTTGGTCTTCATTGTTGCTGGTGTTACACTTTCTCCTCGCTAATTCTTCCTGCAACTCACTCTTCACATGTTCGTTCTTCAGATAGACAAAGTCATGCTTTGCTTGCCTTTCCACGCCAAAAAGAGGGAGCTTCTGGCTCTGTATATCTTGCTTTTATTCTGAATGCCTGTGTGTGAGTCCCTTTCCCTAACTTATCTTTGTTCCTTTCCCCGTAAAAGGATTTTGCTCTCTTTAATCTTTTTTTTTAATGCTTGTGTCTGAGTAACTTCTCCTTGTATTCACAGCCATCCTTGTGTCTTGCTGGGCTGTGGGAGCATTTCTTCCAGCTCCCGAAGGCCTAGACATGAGATGGGCCATTCTTAGAAATGCATGTGCCATGCTGTTTAGCCCCAAGAAAGCTTGGCTACAGAGAATGCTCACTCCTGATTAGTTCTGCACATGGTTTGCTTTGATCATCCCTGAGTGTTCACCTCTGTGGTATGCTTTTGCAAGACTAGGGCCTGCAACCCAAATATGAAGTTCTTGTCCTTATAAGCTTGGTGCACATGAATTTCTGGGCTGCAGGTGTTTGAGTCAGGACTCCACCTGCAATCGCCAGCTTTCCAAGAAAGACTCCCCATTCCATCCTGCAGGATGGGACTTCTCTTGTTTCTTGAGACTGAATTCTCATGTCACCAGAGACATTACCGAACACAATGAACCATCTGTTTTCTTGCATTGTGAAATCGTTATTTTGAATTTCCAGAATACACTTTCCATATCTAAATACTGAAAATTACAGATGAATTCCTCACATTGAAAATGGTCTCTGTGAATAGAGATGAAAGGAAAACCAGCACGATCATATTGGCAGGTAAGTACTGCAGCTTCTTCCTATGCAGAGAAGCAAACCACAGCCACTTCTACACTGAGCTTGGAGAGCTGGGATGGTGCATTCATTTGCTCCAGTGTGTTTATCCCTGTGACCTTGATCTTCCTTGGGAGAAAAGGCAACGACCCTGAATCTGGGTCTCAAGACAATGAAGCCAGCCTGGTGCTGGTGGCTTCTCATGCTGGCTTCTCAGGAGGTTGAGATCTGGCAACCAAGGTTCAAAGCCAGTCCAGGCAAGAAAATCCTTGAAACTCTCATCTCTGACAAAACAACCAACAAGGGGAATTAGCGCTGTGACTCAAGTTTTCCAGGGCTAGACTTGAGTGGAAAAGTTCAGGAACAACAGGCAGGTTCTGAGTTCAAGTCCTTAGACCAGCTGACAAGTGATATTGGAGCAGCACAGGCTGGGCAAAATGAGGTGTGGTCAGTTTGGAGCAAATACAGCTGATATTCATCCATCTAGCAACCCTAAGATCAAGGGACCAGAGTCATTGAGGGGAAAATGAGGCAGGATATGGAGGAAAATGAGGCCTGGTGAAGGCAACTCAGCAACATGGTGTTTAGAAACAGAGAAGCACCATCTTTGCTTCAAAGAAAGACAACAGGAGACATTCCTTCCTGAGCAATGAAATTCTCACCCCAAGAATGAACATTTGTCTGGCAGGATCTGTGCCTTCCCTGAGAAATTCTCTCCCACCCCCCTGCAATGTAAGCCACCTCCTGTCCATAATGCAGATCACAGGGCACCAGCCTTTTCTCAAGGATAAGGATCTGTTTTGTGGCAGGCTGCTTCTTACCTGGAATAAATGCCCCCAACAGGCAGAAACTCAGAAAGAATAACACCAGGAGTGCTTAGAGCAAAAATAAAACACCCAGCTTTGCATAGCTTTGGGGTCAGATCCCTCCACTTACCCTATAAATACCCCCTGACAGCCAGGGAGCTGCATGTGTTTCTCTCTCCCTCCCTATGAGAAGTCCACCCTCTGTGAGGTTGGGCTGGGCCCTTTCAGCTTAGCTATGTGTGCTTTGTCTGCTTGCTTAGCCACTGAATAAAGCTCTTCCCCATTTGACACTGAGTTTCTGGGCTATCGGAGCCATTGGACTGAGGTGGGTAGATGAGGGCCAGGCAGAGTCCCTGGATGGAGGCTGAGGAGACATGGTGGGATTCTGAATCAGGAAACAGCACAGGAGATCCCAGAGGATGCAGTATACAGCCGGTTGTACGATGGTGGATGTGGCTACTGTCTTGTCTTCTTTTCCATGCAGGAAAACCAGGCAGCCTTGTCACTGAAGAGGAAGACATGGAGCTGAGAAGGATCGTGTTGGAAACTGGCATCTAGAGTGACCACATCCACTACATTTGGAAGGGGGAAGGTAAATCACTGCTTTTTTTCCCCCACTATGGGAATAGAGATGAATGGAGAGCATTCATCATTCAGTTGTTCTGTCTGCTGGCCTCTCTTTACTCAGAGTTAGGAGACATCTGCCACAAAATGGAGTCTGTGCACTGGCCTTCCCTTCTGCTTCTTTCTCTCTTCTCAGATGATTGTAATGAAGCAAGAGTTGTGGGAATATATGGAAACAGAAGTTTCTAAGTTGCCTTTGGTAATTAATCAGAAAATCTCTCTTATACATACCCATCAGCTCCAATTAACTGGGCATGCACCTTACATTTAAATCACTGAAATTGGAACCTGGATTCTGGCTTCATAGGAGTTTATCTTCCATGTCCTAGGCTTTACCTTGGATTGTGACTTCGGCCCCAGAGCTCATTCAATCAAGGCTGGTGCACTAACACTTGACCCACAGCTCCACCTTGTGGTGATCTGGGTTTTTGGTGATTCGTTGGAGAGAGGAGTCTGGGAGCCTTTCCTGATTGAACCTCCATTGCCCCAGATCTCAGCCTCCTGAGTTTGCAGGATGGCTGGTGTGACCCACCAGGGCTGGGTGAATGGTATTACTTTGATTTGGGAAAGTAGAGTCACATGGTCAGGTAGAATAAACTTGTGAAGATGAACCCTTCTGAATGTTGGTGTGACTCAATAGACTTGCATGGGCAAAAATCATTACATCATCCAAGACAGTGCTCCAAACCTTATATTACACACACACACACACACACACACACACACACACACACACACACACACACACACACATATGTATATATGTTGTATGTGCATACTATACATTATATAGCCATGTTGTATTATGCATTTATTTTTGTGTAAGGTGTTATATGCTGTTTGCATGAGAGATTTATATATTATATACAGAGAGAGACAGAGGGAGAAATAAAGGTAACATCAAATTTGATGTTACCTTCCTAAGAAATGTCTCCTAAGGAAACACATCCAATCTATATGAAACCAGAGTTTGACTCAGTGGTTTGCTTCTCAGACTCAATTCCAGCATCTTCTGATCAATATCTTCATTCCCTTTCTTTTTGACTCCGCCAGTCCTGAGGATGGAACTCAGGGCCTGGACCCCGTCCCTAGTCTCTTTGTGCTCAAGCCACAACACCATTTTCCACTTTTTTCTGAGTAGTTAATTGGAGAGAAGAGCCTCATGGACTTTCCTGCACAGGCTGGATTTGAGCCCATGAGATGCCACCCTACCCAACCACAGAGCTGCTTTAAGCTTCTCCCTTAGGAGATAGAAAGCCCCACAGCATAAGAATCCTGCTGCTGGCTCTGCTGCTCACATGTTCTCATGCCCAGCAGAATCTTCAATTGTATCAGTACCAGGTAGCCTGAATATGGTGTTAAGGGGAACTAGTGTGTGGGGGGAAACTGTGTGTTTATATGTCTCTTTGACTGAGTGTCAGTGTGTCTGTCTCACATTCACTTTTGTGCATCAATCACATTTCTTAATAGATTGCCCTATGTGTCTATATTCAACCATTAGTCTTCTATTTTTAGCTCTTCCTTTGTCATTGGACAGTAATATAAAACATAGTTAAGAACACATGGACCACATGATCTGTGATTTTTGCCATGATATTTCATATAAGCTTAGGTATTAAATTTTTATAATTGTGTGTGTGTGTGTGTGTGTGTGTGTGTGTGTTACTTGGACAAACAGATCTCCATGTGGTCATTCAATTAAGGAATAGAATCTCCTCCTAAAAATACTCCTTTCCTGAATCTCTCTCTTCAAATTGATTAATACAATGCAGTTAGAATCAGAGACTCTGGATATTTCCAGTAATTTCTCTTCTGAAAGACAGGAGTCTAGGAACTCAGAATCTGGAGAGGGAACCCTCCAGGTCATCACAAGCAGGTTACTTGAACCCCTGAGTGTTTGGGGAGCAAAACTGAAGATCCATCTTCTAACTTTCCCGATGGGGTGTTTCTCATTCAGTCAGGACAATGGCACACCTATGCCCTAGCAGCTGATAATGAAGAGAAAATCCCAGAGGTTGGAGAACTGAGACTCTATGCAATCTTCTGTGTACTAGATATTGTCATATATTACTCTTCCAGTTTTATATCAAGTAAGTTGTGCCTCCTCCACAATACAGGTCCCAATGTCCTGCATTGCAGCCAAGTTTGCAAGGAATATTTTGCATTGGGTGGGGAATCTGAGGACCTATACTTCATCCTTCTGGAACCTACTTTCATAGGCTCTGATGTCCAAATCCTCATCTAAGGCCCTGTGGAATCACAAGCCTGGTTTTTCCTAGCAGTCTGCAGGTTAACCACCAGGCAGTATATTAACTAATTGACAACAGACAAAAGAACAGGATGGAAAGAGCTTTCCTTGTAAAATGGGAATGATAAGTCATTAGATTTTCACCCCTTGGCCTGGTTTTGAATCTTCACAACCTTTAATATGATAGCGCAAATCTTCTGAGCAGTGAAGTTTAATGACTGATTTAACGTCATAGACCTAGTCACCAAGATTCTCAACATGACAAATTCTCAGTATAAGAAATATTTTAAACACACTTAAGGAAAACAGCATTGAAAAGGAGGTATGTGTGTGTTTCTGTGTGTTTGTGTGTTGAGGGGGGATTGTGTGAGTTTTTCTCTGGATGTTCTATGATTTCCATGAAGATCACAATCAATTCCAGATAAAATGCTCCAGAGTAAATATTTGCTATCTTCATAAGCCTAAGCTGAAGAGCTAGCAGTGAGCACGGGTGCTTTGGGAGCAACAGAACAACATGGTGAAGAATGCTTTGCAAATGAGTTTGTGAGTGAATACACTCCCAGTGACATGAAGGAAGGAATCCATGGAGGAGGGGTTGGATCTGAGCAACAGAATAGCTCTCTATCCCAAGCAGGTAGATTCCTTCATTATCCTCCCTACCAATGTAGGGCCAATCTGCAGATTATCTGTCCTAGACAGAAATGAAATTTAAAAACAAAAATCACCACTCCATGATGATGTGCCGTGATTCTGAAAATCACTAGAGCTCTGCACAGGAAGGAGTTCCTAAAGCAAGGAGGAAAAACAACCCAAAACAACCCAACAGACAAAATGAGAACTGCCCAGGGCAGAAATCTGATACACAAATCAGCAGAGCACCCCAAGAGTGGACATAGGAAATTTAATGACAAGATATTATGTAATCGAATGTTCTCAAATTGCATCTAGATGATCCAATATTTTATAACTGGTACAAATGTGTGCAATGATGGATACAGATAAAAGAACTCTACTGTTATGCTGTTGTTGTTGCTGTTGTGGTGTTAAAGGACTGGTTCTGAACGCCAACATGGGCATTTCCATGCATATAAAAGTAAAGATGGTGTTTATAAAGTATGCTGTGAGTATCTGGTGGTCTGGGGATAAGTCAGGGCTCCCTCCACTGCTGTGTCCTAGCTGATAAACAGATTTTGCACATGAGGGGTGGGATCTTAGACAGCTTCTGCCCACAAGGATTGCATCCCTGTGGACAAGACACTGACCCTCGCAAGGGCACAGGCCCAGTCCACTTCCCTTCAACTCCTTCTGTTTCCAAGCCCTCTGTGTTGCTATGGAGGTCCCAATGAAATAGTCTGTTTTATGTTATAGTCTGTTATAATTTTTTTCCATTTCACTTAAAACAGTTCTGCCCAGACTGATCAGATCAATTAATGGAGCAAGATTAACAAACCGAAAGTACATTCCAGCACATAAGTAGTTTGATAACAGTGGCATTTTAGATTAGAGAATAAACAGCGTCTCAAACTGGTGATGTAAGCACATCTCATTTTTTAAATGATGATAAATTCCAAACCAAAATCCTACAACTTTATTAAAAGATACTTTATTTCAGATCTGTATTGTATATACTCCCCAAGTTTACCAGCGGATTTGAACATAGTTGTGGTCCTTTTTATTCCACATATGCTCATGGTCATTTTCTTTCTTCTTTATTATTTGTAAATAGACCTTAGAAGGATAAGTGTGCTTGTCTCCATAATCTTGGTATCATTGTCACATTTCAGAAAAGGCAGTAACTCCCTAATATCATCAAATAATCTTGATATGTCAATATGTCTCTCTGTTTTGTTGTCTTGAATTGATTGATGTAGCATACAAATCACATCCATACATTCTGTATGGATATGACACTTTAGGCACTATTTACTTTACCACATTTTGCTAAAGAAACCAGTGGTCCTGTGGAGTCTCCTAGAGTCTGGAATTTTTTGTGTTGTTACCTAAGAATTCTTGCTTTTGGTTTTGTAAGATGTAGTCTGGCAATTTAACTATTTTGGCTAAACTTGTGATCCTCTTGCCTGAGCTGCCCACTTCCTTTATTTTTTAATTTTTATTTAATTATTTTTAAATTGTATTGTAAAGGTCTTGTAAGAAGACGGGAGTATTAATAAGTAATGTAAAGAGTACATTTCTTGGGGCTGGGAAGTTGGCTCAGTGGTAGAGCACTTGCCTTGCATGCTTGAGGCCCTGGGTTCGATTCCTCAGCACCCCATAAGCAAAAAGAAAAAAGCTGGAAGTGGGGCTGTGGCTCAAGTGGTAGAGTGCTAGCCTTGAGCTGAAGAGCTGAGCGACAACGCTCAGGCCCAGAGTTCAGGCCCCACTACTGGACCCCCAAAAAAAAAAAAGAGTACATTTCTTTTTAAAAAGTGTTACCCCTTCCCTCATTTTTTCTGAATTTTCCCTTACCAATACTCTACTCCTACCTGGTACACATCATTTCCAACATGATATCTATAGTGTCTAGTGAGTATCATTATTGTATTGGTTCACCATTTTTTGTTTTGGTTGGTTGTGGGGCTTGAACTCTGGGCCTCAGTGCTGTCCCTGAGCTCTTCAGCAAAAGGTGAGTGCCACAGTGCCACTTTGGTTTTCTGGTGGCTAATTGGAGATGAGTCTCAGGAACTTTCCTGCCTGGGCTGGCTTTGAACCTCGATCCTAAGATCTAGGGCTCCTGAGTAGCTAGAATTACAGGTTTGAACCACTGGCACCTGGCTTGGCTCACCTTCTGTCCCAACATTTATGTGATTCACCTTCCCTTCCCAAGACAAAAGGGTGCAGAAATCAAAAGACCAGGTTCCTGTAGTTGTCCACCATGGCATCCCTGTACAGACCCCCCTAAGCCAGGGTCCAGCACAGCCACTTGGCTGGCAAGAAATCCATGGTCACATCATCAAATGTCAGTTGTTTCAAAGAAAAAGACAAAAGCGCACAGTTTGAACATGTGCCCATTGGCAGTTTTCTATACATGGCACAAGAAATTGAGAGAATTAAGTTTACAGTTCTGATACATATGAGCTACACAAGAGATTTTAAGAACACACTTTCAAAATGTTGTAAAATTTCCTGGAGTATAACATAGCTGTTGAGGCTTGGGTATTCCAGCGAAGAAAAAAAAAAAAAAGGCTGGGAAGGTGGCTCAGTGGTAGAGTGCTTGCGTTGCATGCATGAGGCCCTGGGTTCGATTCCTCAGCACCACATAAGCAAAAAGAAAAAAGCCGGAAGTGGCGCTGTGGCTCAAGTGGTAGAGCGCTAGCCTTGAGCTGAAGAGCTGAGGGACAGCGCCCAGGCCCAGAGTTCAGGCCCCACGACCGGACCCCCCTGCAAAAAAAAGGAAAGGGAAAAACAGTATGAGACAATAGAAGACTTATCTTTAAGGGTGAGGGGTGAACAGGCAGAAGTGAAGCTTATCCAGGCTTGGGGAAGTCCACACATGGTGAAGAGGGCAAGCTGGCACAAAGGCAGTTCACCTAACCCTAAAGAGGCAGATGGGAATTAGCCCATTCTATAGGAGGGGTGAGTGGCCTTTGTCCTCTCTTGCTTGCAGATGGACCCTGAAAACCTGGTGGTAAATTGAGTGATATGATTGGTATTGCTAGAACTGCCCCTTGGATGTATTAAACATTTTTAAAAAAAGGTTTACAAAGAGGGTAAAAAAGTTTATCTGTGTAATGCAACTTGGTTTCAATGCTATACTGATATTGGATATGTGTTTCAAAAGACAAAAAGATGTTAAGTCTAGATTCTTGGTACAGTACTGTTGATTGTAATTCTTGCATTAAGGAAAACTGTCATTTGAGTTCAAAAGTTTTCTAAGAGGTAATGCAGAATAAAAAAAATAAAATGTATCTTTTAAAACAAGAAGACAAGAGGCAATGTGTGTTACCTAGCCCCTCAAGATTTTATTTCTTTTATTTGTTTTTGTACGTCATGGGGCTTAAACTCTGGTCATGGGTGTTGTCCCTCAACTCTTCAGCTCAAGGAAAGTGCTCTACCATTTGAGCCACAGTGCCACTTCTGGTGTTCTTGTGGTGAATTGGAGATTAGAGTCTCATGGGCTTTTCCTGTCCAGGCTGGCTTTGAACCGGGATCCTCAGCTTTCAGCCTCCTGAGTAGCTAGGATTACAGACATGAGCCACCGGTGCCTAGCTTTCCCTCAAGATTTTAAGGGGTTCTTCAAAATGCAAATGAAAACTAAAGTGTGAAGTATTAAAGCAGAGGTGAGAAGAAGGCTGTCATTTACAATCTCTTGGAGGACTATGGAAGATCCTATATTGTTAAATTACAAGGTGCAGAAACTATTGAGCCATCTCACACAAAAATGGAAGCTTTGAAAACTAGAACCAACTTCTCACAGAGACTGGGAGTAGAATAGCTGACCATGTGACAATTCGTAATAATTTTTTTCAAAGATTTTATTTGATTACAAATTATATTGCTGTTATTTTGAAGTACAATGTGATGTTCTATGTTTTCATTATGCATTGCTTGCATATCTAACATCTGGAACGCATTTTTCTTTGTGTGATGAGAAGACTGTTGAAGGGTCATGAAAGATATTACATGAAGTGAAATATCCTGGTACAGAAAGACATTGAGCAATCTCACACAAACATGGAAGCTAACAAAAACAGAAGTAATTTCTCACAGAAGTTGAGAGTAGAATAGCTGTTAGCAGAAGCATGAGAGATTGGTCCATTTTGTCAGGACTCTCTGTTCAAGATTTTGCTCTTCTTAATCCTTTGGTCAAATTGACCGAGTCAGTGTGGGCTTGAGCAGTGTAAGGTACACCCCGGGAAGGATCCATGCAGATGACTATTCTCCCCCCCACCCCCGCATCTGTATATGTCTTCTACCAGTACCTGTGTGAACTATATAACTGGCATACCTGGAAGCAGTCATCTCCCCCTTCTCAGAGATCACATATTGGTCTGCCCCTGGTCACTCCTCTCATCTGACTGTGGGAGGGTCCCAGGCTCTGAGATCATAGCCACATCTGAGGTGGCCACACCTTCTCCCACCTGGCCACAGCTTTCCCCCACCTGACCACAACTTCCCTCACCTGACCACACCTTCTCCTCACCCATGCCCTAGATAAGACATGGCCCAGGGGTGATTTGGCCATTTCTAGCCACCTGGAATCCCCAAACTGGCCTTAAACCAGAAGTTCAGAAATAAACTGCTCTTTGCCTGAATAACATGTGGTATTCTCATTGATCACCTACCTAATTAACCTAACATGAAGATTTTTCCAGTGTGGCAAGTGCTTAAACATCACAGAGTGATTATGTGGGCAAATACTTTCACTGAGAGCAGTTCACATGGAAATAACACATCAGATAGAGAAAAAGGTGACAGGAGTCAAAGGGTTGAGTCCTGGTGTCCTGGAATCAAATTGAATATGGAATCTATGCAAAGTTCCATGTTTGGAGTTGTCTGCCTATGTTGTTCCAATTGGTTAACCATGGGGAAAGACAGGTGAGCCTGAAGTCTACTTTCTTTATGTGATTAAATAATTTGCAAGTCATAGAGAACATCTACTGTTTCCTGTGATTTCAACCCAGCCCTGAGGAAAGATCATAGCAAGAATTGAAAGTAAGAGATTTTGAACACTTCCTCAGATTCAATACACTCCTGAGTGATGGTAATGAGAAAAGAATCTAATTGGGTGCTGGATACAGAGCTCCCCCAACTCTTGATTCCTCTACATGATGTCATGGAATCCAGAACCAAGAGCAAGTCTTAGTCTTAAATCCTCTGTAACAAAGTGACTCTGGGAATACTAATGCTCTAGGGGACAGCTTGAGCCAGGGAAAGGTTCAAATCATGAACCTGTGCCTAATGCCTCTACCTTTCTATTCCTGACCAAAAATAGGATAGCTTCTTATAAATAGACTTTCTCTGAAGGACATGAGAGGGTGCTCACTTGTGACAATCCTCTCTCAGCATCTTCTCAGTCAAAGGTCTCTAGGGAACCTTCCTGACCAGTAGGTGACCCCACGTGTGACCATTGTTCTACTTGGCACCTAAGAAGGCTCAGAACTCAGAACATCCCAAACCAATTGCCACTTGATGTCTGTTCCAAGAATTCACTGTTCTTTGGTCATCCCTGATGAGCAGTTAAAACTAATTAACAGAGGCCTTGTGTCCTACTGAACTGATGCTTGGAGGATGGTGACAACTTTCTGGTGATTACTGAGCTGAGTGAAAGAACAGGTAAGGGACAAGGGCAGCTGAGGACAGGCATCTTCCTTCTCAGGTCCTCCTCACCAGCCAGGAGCTCAGTAAGTCTCACCTTCACTAGCTGCCTCAGGACAAGAGAGCAGAAGTTGATCTCCCTTGTAGATACACATTCACTCTCACAGTCCATAACTCGCACAAACTAATGCTACTTTCCCTCCATCACCCCGTGTCCACTCCACTATCCTGATAACCCAGTTCCTTGTCATCACTACACCATTATCTGCCTAACAGGGACTAAGTTATCAGTACTCTCTCAGTCACTATACCCTGAAAACCCATCCCAAACTTCTGGATTACTATGTCTAAGGACATCTACATGAAGAAGAAGATATACAACCTATGTTTCATGGAATTTTATTAATATATTCACCTTTTCCTTGTGTTTGTGCTGATACTTAGCCTTCAATTCATGATGCTTTAGTGTCCTTTAGCTTTTATGCTCAAGCTTGGCACTCTACTCCTTAACCCACATCTCAAATTCTGACATTGTTCTATTCAGTATCACGAGTCCCCTCACCTGTTGGAGGGAGAGTACTTGTGTTCCCTGTTATCTTTTCTCTTCCAAGATGTTTACAAACCCTACATTGGAAAAACTACAATATTTAGAATTTAAAATATTTTAAAAATTAGTTTCATAACTTAATTGAATATTTTAATGAAATTTTGTAACATTTACAAATGTATTCATTACCTTATGGATATAAATGTAACCCCTCTGTACATCATTGTGGCAATTAAATTAAAAAAATAAAACTATTGCTCTCTCTGCCTTTTTCTAGCTCTCTCTCTCTCTTGCTCTTGCTCTTTTCTAGCTCTCTCTGCTCTAGCGCTTTCCTCTCTCTTTCCCAGCCACGTGGAGTGCCAACCTTGCCTGGTCCCATCAGGTCTACTGAATAAACCTACCTCTTACCTGAATACCACGTGAGTGCTGCTGTTCTTACCCCTCTTTCTGCTCTTTTCTAGCTCTTTCCTCTCTCTCTCATCTCTTTCCCAGCCACGTGGAGTGCAAAAAAAATAAAAAAAAGATTTAAAAAAAATAAAACTATTACAGAATGTAAAAAATGAGGAATATAGATTAAGATAGAGCAGTCCCATGGATAAAAGCAGCATTCAGAACCTCAGTATGTACATACCTCTACAGTGGCTTCTCAGATTTCCCATCTCTTAGGACTTTTACAGGAAATAGAATGTCCCAACTACTCACAAATGTGACACGTGGCTCTGATTGACAGTTGAAATAGAAGGCAAGACATGCCTCATTTCATCACTGTGGTGACAGGTCATCATGGAATGTTTCACACTGAATACCTGCCGGCAGACAGTTTATCATGGATAGTTTTATGTGGAAAAAATAAATCCCAGAACCACATGTTATACTAATACATGCTTATAAAAGTTTTTTAAATGGCCAAAAGTGAGCAGCTTTTGAAATGCACTCTCATTGATTTTGAAAATTTCAGTGTGAATTAAGCATAAAGTTGACATGCAAAAAAGTAAAATAAAATACAACCTGTTTACTTGATTTGAAATATCAACCTTACCAATTTCTACTTTGAAATATCAACCTTACCAATTTCTACTTTTCTTGAGTTTCATATAGTTCTAAAATAAAGTTTGCAATTCTTTCAAAGACAGACATATATATATATATATATATATATACTATGTAAATGTATATATATTGCTTTGTAGTAAGAAATAAGATTACATTTCATTCATTTGAAATATTAAATCAGTGCTATGTATAAATGAGTACAATCTCATCCAGTCACTTGAGTCCACCCAGACTCCTCTATCACACCTGTCAATTTATCAGATCTTTTACACAATCATTGACTCTCCTGAGGAAGCTCATCTCAGGAGGAGCCATGGTGGAACAGGACACAAGACCCATATCAGGCCCTTGAAAACAGGCACACAAATGAGGAAACTCATTTATTGTGTAATCAATTCTCAAAGAAGGGATAAATTTAAGTTTAATTTTTTTGGAATTGAAAAACAATGAAGTGAAGTGCTTTGTTAAGAAAAAGACTAGAAAGAAAGGAATTTAGTTGATTCAAAGAGTAAATCACATTTCACCTCACAGTGAATAGTTTCTCTGATACATTAGCACCGTGAGCAAGTATTCCTGGTTCACCAACACAGCTTGTTCCTCCCTTACAACCTGCAGTGTGTCTGAAATCCAGGCAGTAGAAAACTGTTTGTCATTCTAAAGTATTCAAGGTAGTTTGGGGACTTATTAATTGGCCAGGCACCCATGGCTCCCACGTGTACTCCTCTATTCAGGAGGCTGAGATCTGAGGCTCTTCAAAGTCAACCAAGGTAGGGAAGACATTGAGGTTATTATCTCTAACTCATCCCCAAAGAACCTGAAGTGATGTGGCTCAAGTGCTAGAGTTAGTCTTGAGCATAAAAGCTCAGAGTCAGCACCTAGCCCTACATGTAAATTAAAGCATCTAAAGCTGCTGGGCACAGGTGGATCATGCCTGTAAACCTGAGATTTGAGGTTTGAGTTTTGAGGTTAGTCTGGGAACAAAAGTCCAGGATACTCATCTCCAATTAATCACCAAAAAATTCAGAAGTAGAAGTAGAAATGTGGCTCAAGAGGTAGAGCACTGGCCTTAACATGAGCTCAGGGACAGTGTTCATGACCTGACTTCAAGCTCTGTGACTAGGAGACATGGAGCGGGCATGGATAGAGAGAGGAAAAATATTTTAAAATGAAAAATATAATTTTGAAAATAGAAAAAAAACTGAAAGAATTATTTCATAAGATACAAGGAAAAATGAAGAATTTCTTTTAAGGAGAAAAGAACAAAGCGAAAAAGGTCAAAGTAAAACCAAGCTGATCTTACCAAAACTTTACCCCAACCACCACTGCCATCAACAACAAAAACCTTTAGTTTTTCTTTCTGCCAGGGCGGTCATTTGTCTAGAACTGAAAATTCACAGTCTATGTTAAGATGCATCTTCATGCTCTGATCCCTTGGGCTGTGCAGCCTTGGGGAAATGTGTGTTATTGACTTTTCTTATTTCCTTTGTGTTATGTGCCTAGTCATGGTGATGGGGGCGTGACCACAGGCAGTGGTAATCACTCGTGAGTCTCTTTCTCACAGGAGAGGAGGTGCAGAATTCAAGATCTTCACCAGCAGCAATTGATGCTGGTTTCTCATTCTTTCTTTCTTTCTCTCTCTCTCTTCTTTCTCTCTCTGTTGCTTGCAAATAAAGTTGGGTTTTCTCGATTTTAAGAACAGAGTTACATAATGCTTATACTATTACTTCTAGAATTCAGATTTTTTATTTTAATTTTATTGTCAAAGTGATATATAGAGAGGTTACAGTTACATAAGGGAATACATTTACAGGTTATTATAGACTATAGTATTCATAGATTCATAGGTTTATAAAATACACAGATTTACACCACATACATTTCTAAACAAAGGGAATAGGGATTTGTCTACACACTCTAAGTAAAATTAGAATTCAAGCTTAAAAGCTGAAGTCATTTAGCTAGTTTTAAAGTGAGAAGACAAACACTTCTAAGCTATTCTCATTCATCCGAAGTGTTCTAAGGATGTCCTCTCTTTAGAGGACAGCATTTCTAGGCAACCACAGACAGTTTGACCTCAATTATTTCCTTATGATAATGATTGTTCCTGTTTTGTCTTTGAAAGACTTTCACGTTGTTTTCCCTAAGAAAATCAGTTTTAAGTGTATTCAGGCAGTACAATTTGTGACTAGAGCCATCTTCTAATAGGGTTATTAGTGTTCAGAGACTCAGGCTCATTTCTCTTGCATGACCCTGTTCTTCCAAACCCCCTGGGGCTGGGGTTGTTCTGCTGTCTCCAGATGGGTGTGTGAGAAGCTTCGTATGTCAGTGATAGGGCTTCTGGCTCTGAATGGCTTTGACGTCTTTCAAGGCTCTTCTCTGCCTTCCCTGTAACTGTTCTGTTCCCTGGTTCGCAGACAGCAGCACCATCTGTGAAGAGCAGGGACTACTATCCTGCTAACCACTTCCCTCTTGCCCCATTTTCTTTTCGAGATAGAGTCTCTGCTATCATTCTTAGGCTGCTCAGAGGGAAAGGCATTTTCCTCTGATGTTTTATCTCTGTTCCCAAGGCAAGAGCCGCAGTCTTTGCTAGGTATGCTGGGAACACACTAGTATGAACTTTCTGTGCAGCCTCCTCTGGCAGCTCTTCCATACCAGACCCCATATCTTCTAAGCTTCATTCCAGGCTCACTGCAGCACTGTCTCTTGCTAACCCTGCAGACTCTGTTCTCATCCTGGGGCTCTGCAGAGGGCAGGGCTTTTGCTTTACAGCTGTCTCTTCATAGCTCGTCAGGAGGGAGAAGCAGTTGAGGGCAGCCACTGAAGTATGGTGTGAGATACTGGGAATGGAGCTCCTCTGCAGGAAGCAGAGGGGAATGGCAGGGAGGCGGCACTGCGTCTAGCTGCACATTGGCAGAAGAGACTGAAATGGTCATGTTAAACTTGATCTCTTTACAAGAAAAGTGGGAAGGTTTGTGACATTTGGGTATGGTTGAACACAGCAGGTGCACTGATTTAGTTTCACAGGGCTGGCACTATCTTGTTTTAAACCATCTTTTATCAGAAAGTAAGTGGCCATCACTTCATCAAATGTTCTCTGTAGTACCAATGTGTAGGTCTGAAGTTTGTTGGATCCCATGAAACACATTCTGGTGACAATTGTCTGACCTAACTTGTTGGACAGTGGCTCACCTGGACACAGACAGCCTTCCTCAACTCTATCAAACCATTACCTGGTGTGTATCTGGCCTCTGCTGTGGGTTTACAGTTAGCAGCTGTGAAAGGATGCTATGTCCTTTTGCAGTCAGGTGATATGGTACATCATACCTGCCCTGTATAATTGGTATACATAGCTGGATGGAAGTGGTCCCTTTAAATGGGAATTTTCTTGTAATCATAAAAACCAAGCTGGTGCCCAGGCCCCAGAGATCCACCTTGAAACCTGTTTCAGGTTTCAGGGGCATGGAATATGTAGGCACCACACATTTCTGTGAGCAACTGCCCTGGGGCAATCCTCGGGCTTAACCCAAAGTCATTAGTATTGCCATTTTCATCCAGTAGGATGTTGTCAGGCTTTAGGTCAAGGTGGTCCATCCTATTCAGATGAAAGTACTGCACAGGAGTTACTATCTGCTTCAGAAACTTAGATTCATTCTCAAATAGGTGGCATGATGCTCTGATCCACTTTTGCAGGTTTCCCTTGGTGGCCATTTCTATTACCAGGTAGACATGTTTCTCTCCCTGGATCACTTGGAACACTCTAATCATGTGGGGGTGATTCAGAGCCTTAACAATATCCACTTCATTTTCTACCAGCATACGGTAGTCTTCTCGCTCCAGTATTTTTACTGCTACCTCACTGTCTGTGAGGCAGATAGGCCTTCACTTCCCCATAGTTGCCATAGACAATGTACATGCTGTACATGGTATTGACTGGCAAGGATCTCATCTTCCCTGAAGGAGAATGTAGTGTATCCATTGTCATTTGACTCCATTTTCTTTATGGGATGGCAGGGAATCAACCCTAACTAAACTTAGCTCCTTAAATATGATGCATAGTAAATCTTAACTATACTTAGCTAAGTAAATACAGTAGGTAGCAAATCATAATTAAAATTAGCAAAATCAATGTGTTGGGTATCAAATCTTAATGAAACAGCTAAATCAATTCAGTGGTAGTATATCTTAACTGAAATTAGCACAATCTAAACTACAGAATAACAGAAATCCCCAAACCCACACAACACAAAACCTCCCTCCCCAGCTAAAAAAGTATCAACCTAGCTCTGACTTAGTCCAGTAGTCATCAAAGGAGATCTCAGCACTGCACAGAAACTACCTACCTTCTGGAACCACTGCAGAGACCTCACAATGGCATGTGAGATCAGTGAGGAAATGGACCAATCCAGCTGGACCCAGTGACATCAGGGAAGAATGGGCCAATTACAGCCGGGGTCTAGCTCTTAGACCTTGAGGACTGTTGTCAATGACTTCAGGTAGGTCAAGGTGGATGACTATGGCAATGTTTTGGGACAGTGGCCAAGCACCTCTGTCCTTCTTCAGGGCCATGGGATCCTAGGATCTGCTCCTGCACAGACACTAACCCCAGGCTCCCAGTGCAAAGACCTCAGTTTTCTTGTGGGTAGGTCCTAGGACTTGGTCCAACAATGTGTGAATCCATGGTGCACCACAATGAAGTCCTAGGCACCACCAGAGCTTATCAAAGAGACTACCAGAGTGATATCCAGATTAAAAATTAAACCCTGATTCTTTATGTTTGATGCCATACGATTTTATTTTTAAAAAACTCAAAATCTCTGGCACACCACTTGAAGAAATGATTTATTAAAAGTAAAAGGCTGTAAGAATATACAAGATGAAACCACAAAGCAAACAAACTCTCAGAATAAGAGAAACTTCAAACCTATAACTGAGGTACAGGAGGTATTGCTAAGAAAGGATACATTGTAATAAATATGGCCAGGAAGGATTCAACCAGGCATGGGAAAGGGAAAGTCAGGAGGTGAAGCCAGGTGCAGGCTGCATTTCTCTACCTCCTGTGGATTTCCATCATTTACATGTACATTTCTCTCCTTGTATGCAGGATTCCCTGCACTGGGACCACTGGGTCACTGGGTCTTTATTCTCTCCCACTTCACTTGGTGGTGGAAATATCCACTTCCACTAGGAGTTACTGGCAGATAATACCATCTATGAGAAAAATAATTTATCATATGATTCTTGCTTTGCAATCAAGAGGCAGTGGGTTGATATTTTCAAATTAATGAAAGGCAAGGTCTAGGGGAGTGGGTTCCAGTGGTAGATCCTCTGCCTAGTGAGAGGGATCTAGTTTGAAACTAGAGATTCTACATTTGAAACATAGAACTTCTCTTTTAAAAATATGTAACTAGCCAGGGGTCAATGGCTCACGCCTATAATGCTAGCTACTCAGGAGGCTGAGATCTGAAGATCATGATTCAAAGCCAGCCCATGCAAGAAAGTCCATGAGACTCCTATCTTCAATAAACCACCAGAAAACTGGAAGTGACACTGTGGCTCAAGTGGTAGAGCACTAACCTTGAGCTGAAGAGCTCAGGGACAGCGTCCAGGCCCCAGAGTTCAAGCCCCACAACCAACAACAACAACAATATGTAACTAGTTATTGTTTATAGCTGGATTTTTTTTTGGGGGGGGGGTCCGGTCATGGGGCCTGAACTCTGGGACTTGGCGCTGTCTCTCAGCTCTTCAGCTCAAGGCTAGTACTCTACCACTTGAGCCACAGCGCCACTTCCGGCTTCTTTTCTTTTTGCTTATGTGGTGCTGAGGAATGGAATCCAGGGCCTCATGCATGCAAGGCAAGCGCTCTACCACTGAGCCATTTCCCAGCCCCCATAGCTGTTGTTTTATAACAATAAAGCCTTATTTAGATTTACCAGCATGTCCACTTCATTGCTTTTATTTCAATTTTTGTGTGTTTGAGAGGGCTACTAAGATTGAATTTTTTACCTTTTTGCTCTTATTTGGCTTTTTCTTTTGGGAAAGATTCAGGGCGGGGAGAGGGCTTGTCCTGGTACTTGAACTCAGGGCATACATGCCATCCCTAAGTTTTTTTTTTTCCCTCAAGGCCTGTCCTCTATCACTTGAGCCACAGCTCTACTCTGGCTTTTTGTTTTGTTTTGTTTTGGTGGTTAATTGGAGATAATCTTCAAAATTTAGAATCATGAGTAGTTAAGATGACAGGCCCCCAGCTATTGGTACTCAGCTCAGCTCTCATTTTTTGAGGAAAGTTTTTCTCTTTTTATTTTTAATTTTATTTTTTGTCAGGTGTGGTATTGAACTCAGGGCCTGGACACTGTCCCTGAGCCTCTTTGTGGTCAAGCCACTTGGTTTTTGAGTGGTTAATTGGAAATAAGAGTCTCATGGGGACTTTTCTGACCAGCCTGGCCTTGAACTGCAATCCTCAGATATCAGCCTCCTGAGAAAGTAGGATTACATGCATGAGCTACTGGTGTCCAGGTTTTCTTCTTTTGGAAAGGTTGGATGATAGTCTTACTTTTAGCACTTTAACTTTGTTGCTCTTGCTGTCTGCTGTCCTCCTACGTTTCTGATGAGAAATTGGTCATAATCTCATTGAGGATCTCTTGTGTATGATGAGTTGTGTGTATTACTCTGGAGGTTCTCTGTCTTCAACAATTTAATTACAATGTGACAGTGTGGATTTCTGAGTTTATCCTACTTGAAGTCTGGTTATTTTATTTTTTATTTTATTTTTTTTTATTGTGAAAATACTGTACAGAGGGGTTACAATTACATGGGCAAGATAATGAGTACATTTCTTATCAAGCATTGTAGCCTCCTCCTTTGTTTCCCCTTCCCATTCCTTCCCATCCTCCCTCTGCCCCCCCCACCGAATCCTCCTCAACCCCCCCCCGAAAGTTGTAAAGTTTGTTTTTTGACATAATGACTTGTACATCTCATTGTTGCAATGGGTCCACCTGTATCTCTGTTTTAAAGATTTGTTTTTTCCCTTCCCCTCCACAAATTATACCAACATCATATACAGTGAAAGCAGGGGTTATACCATGGGGAACGGTTGAAGTTTGTTGAGTTGCTAAATTCTGGTATATGTAGGTACATGCTTTAAATAAAAATTGGGAAATTCATTATGACTTCAGGGACTTTAATAATGCATATATTTGTGTCTGGTTCATTACTTTTATGTCTATTGTGTTTATTAGTTGTAGACACTGTAGATGTAACAATGAGAAAAAAGAAAAGCTTTATTTTTGAAGGTTAACACTTTAGTGTGATTGGGGGTTAGAGAATGTGTATACATACACATACACATTCCTGCTTCAAACAAGCTCTCTAGAGGGGTTTGAGAACCACTAGCTAAGGTGGAGCCCCTCAGGCTATGGTGGGGAATTTGACTTTTATTCTGAAACAGAAGTTCTTAAAGGTTGGGGGTTAGAAAGTGACTTAATTTGGTTTAAGAAACATAAAAACTGGGTGCCAGTTGCTCATGCCTTTAATTCCAGCTACTCATGCAATTGAGGTTAAAGGATTGTGGTTTGAAGCTGGTCCAAGCAGGAAAGCCCATGAGACTGTTTTGTCAGTCATGGGGCTTACCAAACACCAGGAAGTGGAGCTGGGGTTCAAATGGTAGAGCACCAACTTTGAGTTAAAAAAAAGCTCAAGGATCTGGGTGATGGTGGTGGCTCGTGCCTGTAATCCTAGCTACTAAGAAGGCTGAGATCTGAGGATTGGGATTCAAAGCCAACCAGAGTAGGGTAGTCAGTGAGAGTTTTATCTCCAGTTAATCACCACAAACCCTGAAGTGAAGTTGTGGTTCTAAATAGTAGAACACTAACTAGCTTTGAACAGAAAAGCTTAAGGACAGTGCCTAGGTCCTGAGTTAAAGCCACAATTGACAAGACAAAAAGAAACACAAACAAAAACACAAGGACAGCACCAAGCCCTAGGATCAGCATTACAAAAACAAATCATTTTCAACATTCCAACAAGTGACTAGGAAGTTCAATAATTTTCCCAATGTCTTTCTGCCAGTGAGGAGCAAAGCTAGGATTAGTTGGATGCCAGTGGTGGTGACTGATGTCTGCAATCCTAGGTTACTCAAGAGGCTGAGAGCTGAGAAATAACATTCAATGCCAGCTCTGACAGGAAAGTCTGAGATTTTTTAAATTTCAAATGATCAACTAAAAAGCTGGAAGTAGAGCTGTGGCTCAAGTGGTAGATCACTAGGCATGAGGATGAAACACTCAAGAATAGGCCAGACCCTGAGTTAAAGCCTCAGGAATGGAAACAAACTATGAAACCAGAACCAGACAAGAGTGCCTGTAACTCTGTGGCTGGCCAGGAGAGGATGCTGTAGAGTCATGGATTGGGCCAGGAGGCCCACTGCTGCTCTTCCTCCCCATGGGCTGACCTAGAGTCCTGAGTGGCAAACAACAGGCTACAGCTCAGTGACCAAGCAAGCCCAGCTGGCTTGGTCACCTGCTCAAAATCAAGCCTGGCAGTTCCTGGACAAATCCAGTGAACATTTGGAATAGAAATCACCCCCAAGCTAAAGCATTTCAACATGTTCCCACCAGCTTTGGTGGACACCAGCTCCTGGAGAGAGTTGGAGAGGAAAGAAAGAACTTGTCCTGGCTCAGGTAGACACTATCCAGAATCTGAATTGCAGTGGAATGCCACGCCGACCCCAGTAGAGTCTGCTTAGCATGGGAAACCATCTATCAGACCATGATAGGGGCCTCGAGACCTATCTCTGAGTTTTGGGACTTCACCAAAGTCTACCTCAGAGAATGGGACTTTACAGAAACCTATCTCCAAGTTTTGGGACTTCACCGAAGTCTACCTCGGAGAATAGGGCTTCTAAGAGGCCTACTCCTGGGAAAAGGCTGGAAAATCCCCTGGGAAAAGATGTGTTTCTGTCTTTCTTCTCCTCATAAGAGTGCCTATCAATCTTTTACTGTTTCTGCTGTTCATTGTACTTACTCATTGTCAACGTTCCCTTATTCAAAGCTCTTTCTTAAGAGTGTTTGACGACTCCAATATCTGATGAGTGTCTTAAAAATATGACTAACTCACCAGAGTTAAGTGCTACCCTGAAACCCCTCTTATGGAGGCTAGTAGACAAGCCATAAGCAAATATAAAAGTATTGGGGGTTTCACAAAGTCACTCCAGCAGAAGGAATTGTAAGAAATTTACAAGAAGCTGTAGGCGCTGCTAGAATAGAAGGAATGTATGGCAATTGCTGAGATAACTACTTAGGAGAAAGAACTTCCTGGTACTCTCATTTACTAAGAGACTTGCTAGATCTAGGCCTCCATGTCCTTACTATTAAAGAAGGAACAGGAAAAATCTTATGGGATAATTAAGGCCTCTATAGAAATAAGGTAATGGTGAGATGGTGACAAACGTCGAAACCCATTATATTTCTTAGAGATAAGCCGGAAACAAGTGCCTTTCAGGCGACCAGCTGGTGACCACTAAGAATGAAGCCCTGCAGCAAGATTGTGTAAACTTTTGCCCTTTCAGGCGACCAGCTGGTGACCATCCAAGAATGAAGCCTTGCAGCAAGATTGTGTAACCTTTTGCCCCTTTTCTTATGAAGACTTCTATTATAAAAGTTTGTTATCCTCTGCATTAAATCGCACTCAGCACTCAGCATCCACTCCTAATGTGTGTGAGTTGTCTGTTTGCCATCTCCCCATCCTATTCCAGGTTCCTCACCTAGGTATCCTCCGTCGTCCCAACAGAACCCGGTCCGCGGCAGTGGAAGAGTGACTCTGATTTGGAGGCTAGAAAGGAAATCCCCAAGCATTCCAGAAGGGAAAGGCAATGCCCCAGCTTGATTGGTTCATGACATGTGTCTGGATGTTCTGGTGCCACTCCCTCCACTTCTCTACTTTCCAGTGTGTGATTGGTGGAGAGAGGGTGCATACACACATTGTCTTTCATGTTCACACCAATCCTGGGGCTTGAACTCAGAATCTGGGTTGTGTCTCATCTATTTTGTTCAAGGCTAGTGCTCTACCACTTGAGGCACAGCACCACTTCTGGTTTTCTGGTGGTTAATTAGAAGTAACAGTCTGAAAGACTTTCCTGCCCTGGATGGCTTTGAACCATGATTCTCAGATCTCAGCCTCCTGAGTAGCTAGGATGACAGGCCTAAGCCACCAGCTCCTGGTATACTTACAGCTTCTGGCTAAGCAGATCTCTCTGTTGCCAGCCTGGAAATCATACCATTACAATCATCCTCACTTGGAAGATAAAGAAATGGGGGCTAGGGGCTGGGAAGGTGGCTCAGTGGTAGAGTGCTTGCCTTGCATGCATGAGGCCCTGGGTTCCATTCCTCAGCACATACCCAGAAAAAGCTGGAAGTGGGTGCTATGGCTCAAGTGGTAGAGTGTTAGCCTTGAGCTGAAGAGCTCAGAACAGAATGTTAGCCTTGAGCTGAAGAGCTCAGAACAGTGCCCAGGCCCAGAGTTCAAGCTCCACGACCAGCAAAAAATAAAAAATAAAAAATAAAAAAAATAAATGGGGGCTAATGGTTTCTGGTGATGAGATGGGAAATTGGAGACTGAGTTTGTGAATCAGCAGTTTGTTAAACAATATTAAAACAAGCCACACACTGGTGGTTTTTTGCCTGAGCAAAAAGGCCTGTGAGACTCTTATCTCCAATTAACCTTACAAAAAAGCCAGAAATAGAAGTTTGTCTCAAGTAGTTGAACACCAGACTTGAGCAGAAAACTAAGCAACAGAGTAAGCCCTAGTACCAACACACACACACACACACACACACACACACACACACACACACACACACACACACACACAATCAATTATCAATCAATACAATGTGTTTAAAACATGCTGGCCCATAAACCAGCACCTCTAGAATGGTAGATCTATTCTTTCACAATCCGTGGCTCAAGGCTTTGGCCTCATTAGCTTGAGGTTCCATGATGAATGGCATTACCATTGAAGGTATCTAAAAAGCCAAGGCAAGGACACATAGTAGAAAAGGTTTTTGTATCCCCACCAGAAAGGTTGAAGGCCTGCACTTGTTACCATTCTTCTGGTTGACTTTTCCAGTTACTAACAACAAGATGGAAAATTGGGGACAGAGTCCATGAATAAGCAGTCTGTTAAAATAAATAAATAAAAGGACCTGGATGATGGTGGCTTATGCTTGCAATCCTAGATACTCAGGAGACTGAGATCTAAGGATCATGATTTGCAACTAGTCTGGGCAAGAATGTGAGCTACTACTACTACTACTACTACTACTACTACTACTACTACTACTACTTTTTTGCCAGGCTTGGGCCTTAAATTCTGAGCCTGGGCACTGTCCCTAAGATCCTTTTGCTCAAAGCTAGCACTCTATCACTTGAGCCATTGTGCCACTCTGGCTCTTTCTGTGATTAATTGGAGATAAGAGTCTCATGGACTTCCATACCCTGGCTGCCTTTAAACCATGATCCTCAGATCTCAGCTTTCTGAGTAGCTAGGGTTACAAGTATGAGCCACCTGCCCTGGGTATTTGTGAGACTCTTCTCTCCAATTAACCACCAAAAAAGCTGGAAGTGGAGCTGTGGTTCTAGTAATAGAGTGCTATACTTGAGCAAAAAAACCTCAGGAATAGTGCCCAGACCCTGAGTTCAAGGCTGAGGAACAGAGAGACAGAGAGAGAGACAGAGAGAGACAGAGACAGAGACAGAGACAGAGACGAGACAGAGAGACAGAGAGAAAGAGACACAGAGAGAGACAGAGAGACAGAGACAGACAGAGAAAGGCAGAGACAGAGAGAAAGAAAGACAGAGAGACAGAGAGGTAGCAAGGTGACTATGGAAGGAGAAACTCACCATTCATCAGATACATATCAAATGCAAATGGTTCACAATGTAGTCTAGGAGCAGACAAGGCATCTATCAAAGTCTCAACTGATTATCTATTTGGGGAAGCCCAGTGGAAATCTAGTATATAAACAACTATATGAAGCACCCATAGCAAGATAAACAGTGCAGGTGAGAGTGCTTGTGAGTTGAGTGATGGTGAGTCACAGCTGTAATTCTAACTACTCAGGAGACTGACATCTGAGGATCATGGTTCAAAGTCAGCTTGGGCAAAGTCTGCGAATTTCTTATCTCCCAGTAACTAGCAATAAGTCATAAGTGAGAACTCAAGTGGTAGAATGCCAGCCTTGAGATACAAAAACTAAGCAACAGTGCCCAAATCATGAGATCAAACCCATTCAAATCCCAGAATCCACACACAAAGAAGGTCTCTGTAAAGAAGTGGCATTGAAGCCAACACCTGTAGGATGAGAGGGAGCCAGCTTCAGGGGCAATATGGAAATGATCAGGCAGAGGCAATAGCTAGGGTGAAAGCCTTAGGGCTGGAATGAACTCAAGACAAGGTGGAAAGGGTGTGTGGCTGGTTCCAAATGAGAAAGAGAATAAGGCTATGGCATGAGCAAGGTGGGGGGCTATCCAGGCCCTGGCTATAATCTTAGCTACTCAGGAGGTTGATATCTAAGGTTCATGTTTCAAAGCCAGCCCAGGCAAGAAAGTCCATGAAACTCTCCAGTAAACAACTCAGAAATAGCTGGAAGTGGTGCTTTGGCTCAAGTGATGGAGTGCTAGCCTGGTCTCAAGGTCAGGTCCCAGGTCCTAAGGGCAAGCCCCAGTCCTCAGACTTTAGCTTCCTGAGTAGTTAGGATTCTAGGTGTGAGCCACCAGGGCCAGGGAACACCTTATTATATATTCTCATTTAATGCCCATGACTGTCCCATAGGAAGGCTCAGACTTGAAAGCAGCAGTTCTGGTTCAGTTTTAGTTCATGGTCAACTCTGTTTTCCCCCTGGAAGTAGACTTTTCTCTGGGAGGAGGAGAAAGCTCAAGAAGCCCCTCCCCCTGCTTGGTGCATCCTATATTGCAAAAGTGATGAAAGAGGTCCCAGATTGAGGCTCAGTTATTAGGGCAGATTCCCTATTGTGGGAAGACTTGGCTGGTGTGTATCTTTGATCAAAAAGTGACTCTGGCCAGGCACCAGTGGCTCACACCTGTAATCCTAGTTATTCAGGAGACTGAGGTCTGAGGATCACAGTTCAAAACCAGCCTGGGCAGGAAAGTCCATGAGATACTTATCTCCAATTAACCACCAGAAAAACCGAAGTGGTACTGTGGCTGAAGTGGTAGATTACTTCCTGAGAGCTGAGGAACAGTGCCCAGGACCAGAGTTCAAGCCCTAAGAGAGACAAAAAACAGTGAATCTGGGAAGATAAAAACAAAACAAAACAAACCTCAAATCCAGATTCCTTCAAAATCATCTAGGGAGCAAGAAGAGGAGATGGGAAGGGGAGAGATTCTAAATACTGTCCTTTCTGATTGCTATACTTTGCTCAAGCAGTAATTACTGGATACAGTAGTTACAATGTGCCTAGTCTGGGAAGGTCCTCAGTTCACCTTCCCATGGTGGAGAGGTTTTTGAGCTAAAATCTTAAGGTCTCAGCTTTACTTGGGCTGCTTAGCTCAGGGATGTAAGTTGGTCACACCATATAGGCCTCACAGGCTGTAAGGATTCTCATGGATAGTTAATGTAAAGGAAAGCCACAGGTGGTCCCCAAAGTTCATCTGAGTTTCTTATGAAAGGATGACTTTGGCTACTCTGTTACATCAGTCTGCTTAATATAAGAGACATATAATGTTATTGACTACGTTATTCACTATAGTGAAAATGTACAAACAACCCAAATGTCCACTGATGGATAAACAAAATGTGGTAAATCCATCCAAGGGAATATTATTGAATCTTAGAAAGGAATGACATTCTGAGCAATAACATGAAAGAATCTATAAAATATAGCAAGTAAATTAAACTAGATATAAAAAACTATATGTTTCCACATCCATGAGGTATCAAAAAATAGGCAAATTTGTAGGGTAACCGTGGCTCACATTTATGATACTAGCTACTCAGAAGGCTGAGAACTAAGGATGGAGGCTTGAAGTCAGATTAGTGCCTGAGACTCCAATTTGTAAGAAATAAAAGGTGCGTGAGAACAGTTCAAGGCTTTATTGAGGGGGCAGACCTGCTGGGCCTGCTCCAAGGAAAAATGGAAGCAGCAGCCATGGACAGGTATAGGCTGAATTTAAACAAAATTTTAGTGGTAGTTTCATGGGTCACACGGCAGTCATAGGTCACATTACATACACTATGGGAATTTGTGGGTAGGGTCAGTTCTGAGAAGAGGTGTTATGAGGGTGCTACATGGACTAGCTACTGAGCCTCCTGAGTAGCTAAGATTAGAGGCATGATCCACCACTGCCCAGTTTGATTAACTCTTGCATGTCATCCCCAGAAATGCAGACTCAGCCAAGGTGACCCAAGCCTTCAAAGTTTTGTTACAGGTGTTAAGACCAAGCTGTGATGTGAGAAAAACTGACCCCTTACTGTTTGGCCTGGAGCTAGAAGAAATGGGAGGCGAGAGTCATCAGGATGTCTGTCTAGGGCTGGGGTTGGTAAGTCACCAGAATCAGTGGTTGGGCTGGAGAGGCAGAGAATCAAGAGGGCACTGTGGAGTATGTCAGAGAGGAGGGTGTTGGAAGAAACAGTTAAGGAATGAGTACTGGAGCAAGAAGCCCAGATTCTCTGTGGTCCAGCCTTTCTTCAGAGCCCTTACCACAGTGATGCACACATTTCACTGTCTTGGGTAACTGCATATTTGTTTAATGTTTCAGTCCCCAACCCCCATTTCAACTCCCAGGGTTTTGAACTGCCTGCACATCTTCCTGGAGCCTGGCACAGAGTCTGGCACACATGGGTGCTGGCTGATGGCTTGCCAAATAGGACTGAATGGAGACAAACCCTGAATCTGAGGTTTTGGGAAGGGCTCAGCCTGTGCTGAGTGTCCAGTGGATATGTGTGGGACTAGACCTGCGTGAGGAAGGAGCCTGTAGATAGGCTTGGGTTACCTCCCCACCACTTTGTTAGGCATGGCAGATAGGTGTCACAGGCTGGTGGGCTCTGACTGCAGTCTGGATTACTTATGGGAGTGAACACACCCAACATCTAGTATCTTCTACACAAAGAAACCTAGGACCTGTGGGCAGAACTGCACAGGGATTACTGCGTGGGCCTCATTTCACCGCACAGGACACTGAAAGAATCCATTCTGGCCATGCCAGGGAACCATGCAGAGGCAGGCACATACAGGACAAGGACTGTTGTAAAGAGATTGATTAGTGGGGCCATGTTGCCCACGGGCTAGGGAGCAATACGGTGTCTACTCCTATATAGGTGATAGTTCATAACTCTGGGGCTAGTGGTAGAGGAGGTTCTCTGCAGGCGCAGGTAGATCTGGGCAGAGTGGGAGTGGCCAGCTATTCTGGTGGGAACTCTAGGGCTGGAAGGAGCTCAGCTCTGGGTGGAGCTGGAGGGCTATGGGCTGCCCCAGGAAAGGCAGTGGGAGCGGCTGAGGATCTGAGGAGGGAAGAATGCCAAAAGACACTGCGATCCCTGGGTCAAATGAGATCTGGTTGTCCTCAGGGCCCTGCCAAGATGAGTGGGGAGTCCCAGACTCCAGGGGCTGGGAATGGCAGGGATCTATCACTATCTGCAAAGCCCAAGGACTCCCTCCCAGCAGCAGCAGCAGGAGACCAGGATCGGATTCTGAAGCGCATTCAACCACGCCCAAACAGAGGCCTCTCACCAGCGTGTAGCCGGCACCATTTCAGCGCCCAACAAGAACTCAAATCTGCTTTCTCCCCGCCTGGTGGGCAGGGATGTGGAGGAGCGGGATACACTATTGCGGCGATGGAGGGGGTATCTCTGAGGTCGGACTCTCAGGTGGCACCCGGACAGACTGAAACATTCCAAAAGGAGGCGGAGGTCAACAAATATAGGCGTTTTCTAGCAATTGTAGAATACAGAATCGTGGATCTGATGGCTCCTCAGGGCCCAACATTGTTATTGGCAGCTGCAACCCCCCCCCCATGGCAGTGAGTCAATGGTATCTTCTGGCTTACATCCTGGGGAGAGGCGGAAATGCTAGGGAATTGGGGCCTGGATGGTGCTGCGGCTGCCTGAGTTTGGTGAGTTGCGGCTTCCGCGACCCGGGGTCTTGTGGTGGGTGTGGAGCAGGGCTTCGGGGCCAGCGGGGCCGCCGGGGTCGGCGGAGTCAGATGGGGCACGGCGATGGTGACTGGCTCTGAACTGGCAGAAGCAGTAGGGGCTTCTGCAGACGGGCGCCTTGGTACTGGAGGCCCTGGTCTTTCTACCCAACCTGGGGCTGTGGGCTCTGGACCACCAGCAACAGGCCGATGGCACCTCATGGCCCGGGAGGTGGGATGGGGGCGGGGAGACAGGAGCTGTGCTGGTCCCCATAGCCGGTCAGGTGAGTGCTTTGGTGCTGTGCGGCCTTCTCCCCTACCCAACACCACTCTGCAGCTCCTTTTCCCTCCTCTTCTGGTCGATGTCCTCAGAGGCAGCACCAGAAAAGTCGGTGCTTCTTCCTGTTTTTTTGGTTTGTTTGTTTCCCGGATGGAGTAAATTGAGGCTCTGAGGACAGAGATTTGACCACTCAGTAGTCAGAATTAGAACCCAGGGTCCTTGGTGCCCCATTCTGGGACTCTTATTTCAAATTTCCATACTTTACAATCTGGCCTCCTTTCTGCTGCCCTGTCCTGTCCCCTGACCTCGTCCAGTGTTCTCTTTCTTTTTATTTTCTTTTTTTGGGGGGGGGTTCGGTCGTGGGGCCTGAACTCTGGGCCTGGGCGCTGCCCCTCAGCTCTTCAGCTCAAGGCTAGTGCTCTACCACTTGAGCCACAGCGCCACTTCCGGCTTTTTTCTTTTTGCTTATGTGGTGCTGGGGAATCGAACCCAGGGCCTCAGGCATGCAAGGTAAGCGCTCTACCACTGAGCCACCTTCCCAGCCCCCAGTGTTCTCTTTCTGGGGAGTACTCTTTCCACATATGCCTGTATCTCAGGGTGTGATGCCTTCTGTAGGACTGGTTCCCTCATCATCTTTGCTCCCCTCCCTCATCCCACCTGCTGATCCTGTTGTTTCTACTCAGGGCAGTCCCTTTCTCATTTTCCCATTTGCACAGAGACCCCTGGGCCTCCCTGCTTCTCTTTCCTTATCCAGCTTTCCCCATCCTATTTCTTTCTCAGATCC
The DNA here is from genome assembly GCF_024711535.1 of Dipodomys merriami. Taxonomy (NCBI): domain Eukaryota; kingdom Metazoa; phylum Chordata; class Mammalia; order Rodentia; family Heteromyidae; genus Dipodomys; species Dipodomys merriami. The sequence continues at coordinate 1,149,734 of NW_027204704.1, read as the reverse complement.
TGTGGATTCCTTGGGGAGTGAATGCAAAGATCCTCTTAGAACTTCAAGTCCCTTGGATTGGGGTGAAAGGTGAGTTTCTGGTTCTTGAAGAACTTGCCACCTTTGACTCACCAGAAGTATAGAGGTATCCTAGTGGAAGGATCCCCCCAAATATCCCAGAATGCAGTTCCCTGAGGGAACATACATTCCACTCTCCTCTGAACTGATGGGACTTGGTATTTTTTGCATTCAAAACTGTGATCATATTTGTTTCTGCCTCTTTGAAACTTACATGTGTACATACACTTGGACTAAATTAGCTTTTTTTTTCTTTGTGTGTGTGTGTGGGAGGGTCTTGAACTAAGGGCCAGGGCGCTGTCTTTTAGTTTTTTAATGGCCAGTGCTCTACTACCTGATCCACAGCTCCACTTCTGGCTTTTGGGAGGTGCATTCGAGGTAGGAGTCTCTTACAGACTTTCCTGCCTGAGCTGGCTTAGAGTCAGGATTCTCAGACCTCAGCCTTCTAAGTAGCTAGGATTACATATGTGAACCACTGGCACCTGGCTTTGATCAGCATTTTTCTGCTCAGTCACATGCTTCAACTCTCTCATCTCAGCAAGGCTATGCAGGCTTGAATTGCTTCATATAGTAGGACATTTCAGATTTACTTAGGGGATTTTTCCTGGTCCCATGGGAAGTGGGTAATTCATGTAGCAGGGTCAGACTTGACTGATTGTTGGCTGAAACATGGTAGACTTATACCTTTCTGTTCTTTTCATGGTTAGGCACAATCATATGATTACAACATGTCAGTGTGTAGTCTGAGTTCATTTCCCTTTGCCTGTGATCTTAGGGAAGTGTGTCAGAGCAGAGACTCTGCTCAGTAACTTCTGTCCCTCATAAGAAGAACAGAAGCTCCTACTGACTCACCTTGAACTCATATTGTCAGTAGAAAAAAGGCCAGGCTGTTTGTCAATGCAGCATTACTTGGCTGGTCTTGACTCCTCTTGGTGCTTTGAAGGCAGAGTCTCCCACTGATTGTACTTTAGGGGTCTCAGAGGAGGTCACATGAAGTAGGTACTGAAGAATCTCACCAGCTCTCCTTCATTAAAACCTTATTGCAGCCATAAGCCAGTGGCTCACATGTGTAATCCTAGCCACTCAGGAGGCTAGCAATCTGATGGTTGTGGTTCAGTGCCAGCTCAGGGTCGGAAAGCCTGTGACACTTTTATCTCCAATTAAACACCAGAAAAGCTGGAAGTGCACCAGTGGCCCAAGTGGTAGAATGCCAACCTTGAGCAAAAAAGCTCAGGGACAGCCCTAGGACTGGCACACACACACACACACACACACACACACACACACACACACACACACACACACACACACACACACACACACACACACACACACACACACACACACACACACACACACACACACACACACACTTTATTGTTAGCTCATCTAATGCTCCCAACAACCATATAAGTCAGATATCCTCATTTCCATATTACAGAGGAGAAAAATTTCTGGTGAGTCAATGGCATCGGACAACTAATCTGAAAAATTTCTGGTGAGTCAATGGCATCGGACAACTAATCTCTGCCCCTGTCCCAGTACCTTTCCTACGAGCAACACATGTGACCCAAGAGAAAAACAGGCTAGAGAAATTCTGTGTCCTGTGTGTGTGTGTGTGCTTTATGTGTGTGTGCATGCATGTGCACACATGCACCACTAGTAGGCCTTGAACTTTGACTCTGGATGCTGTCCCTGAGCTTTTATTCTCAAGCTTGGCACACTGCCACTTCAGCCACAGCTCCACTTCTTGCTCTTCAATTCTTCATTGGATATAAGAGTCTTACAGACCTTTCTGTCCAAGCTGGCTTTGTACCAAGGTTCTCAGAACTCAGCCTCCTAAGTAGCTAGGATTATAAATGTGAACCATTGGCATCAGGCATAGATTCTTTTTTTTTTTTTAATTGTGAAAATACTGTACAGAGGGGTTATAATTACATGGGCAAGATATTGAGTACATTTCTTATCAAGCATTGTAGCCTCCTCCTTTGTTTCCCCTTCCCATCCCTTCCCATCCTCCCCCCCCCCCCGCCCCCCCCACCTAATCCTCCTCCCTCCCCCCACTCAATCCTTCTTCCCCCTCTCCCCCCAAAGTTGTAAAGTTTGTTTTCGACATAATGGCTTGTATATCTCATTGTTGAGTCTTCTAGATAAATCTGCTTAAGTGAGCTTAGTTTCCCCAGTATGAATGGTTTTAATAATGTTTGATCCTAGGCCAGTTGATACATGTATGTCCTTTTCACAGTGCCTGGCTGGTGTTTCAGTATAGCACTAACTACTCTGCCTGCAATTATAGTTCTTGAAAAGGACAACTAAGCCAGGTGTTGGTGGTTCACACTTGTAATCCTAGCTAGTCAGAAGGCTGAGATCTGAGGATTGCGGTTCAAAGCTAGCCTAGGCAAGAAACACTGTGAGGCTCCAATCTTCAATTAACTACCAAAAATCTGGAAGTGGAGCTGTGGCTCAAGTGGTAGGATTTCAGCCTTGAACAAAACAGCTCAGGAACAGTGCCCAGACCCTGAGTTCAAGAAAACAGAAAGAGTTGGGGGGGGGGAGGGAGGGAGGGTGGGGACAAAGATCTGTGCATCAGTGACTCATACCTGTAACCCTAGCCAGAAAACCAGAATTGGAACTGTGTCTCAGTGATAGAAAGCTACTCTTGAGAGAAAAAGTTCAGCACCTAGGCCCTGAGTTTAAGCCCAAAGACTTGACAATAAAAGAGAGGAAGGAAGGGGGAAAGGGAAGAAGAGACGGAAGGAGGGATACGAAGGAAAGAACTATTTCCAAGAGCTGAGTGAAATAGAAGCTGCTAGGTATCTGAGAACCTACAGAGAGCCAGGAGCCAAACTTGAGTTTTTTTAACCATTTGTCTGGCTGGTGCTGAATGCCAGATTTTCCCTATAGAGCCCCTGCTGTACTTTAGTTCAGGCCTACTGAATCCTCCTTGGGCTGGGCCCTGGGAAGGAAGTGCTAGCCTTTGCTTCTATTGTGAAGACTAAGAAACTAAGGACATCAAGGACCTCTCCTGACCAGAAGAGGCAGAGATGGGTGTCCACTCCCTGGAGTCTGAGCCTTTCTGTGACATTCCTAAAATCTTCCAATCTGATCTTTCTCCTATCCCATGTTCTTGTGGTAGCCAGGAAAAATGTAAAAACAAACAAACAAAAATACCTACAACATCAGCACCCCAGGAAAAGGAAGGGCTGGTCTCTCCAGCCCAGTTGGCAGCCCTGGGCCAGCCAGAAAAGACTGTCAGCACCACGATTAATAGACTAAACAGCTTGTGGAGCAGCCTCCTCCTTCTTTCTCTTTCTCCCTCTCCTTCTCTCTCTCTCTCTTTCTCCTTATTGTCTAGGGGAACCTTCAAAGACCATAGTCTAGATTGAGCTGCTATCTCCCCATTGTCCCCAGCAGCATTTAGCCACTTTCCTCAAACATACAGCCAGAGCACTAGTGGTTAAAGTTAATTCTGGCAGCAAGTCAGCCTATAAGGATGGGACATTTATCATGGCCAGGGGCCTCTGGTGACCTCAAAGGGGGCCAGTGAGGTGGGACAGGGAAGAGGTGGCAGTGGGACTGCTCTCATCTACCTTGCACCTTAGAAGGCTTCTCAGATCAAGGCCAGCCCAAGTAATGACAAATAAATACTGATAACTAATAACTGCCGTATTTGAGAGAGGGATATTTCATTTGTTTTATCTTTATCCTATCTAATATCCATAGCCACCCCCACAAAGTATTTATTATTATTATTCTGCTTTTTTAAAATCCTCATTTCACTTATCAAGAAATAGGAGTCAGGAAGTGGCGCTGTAGCTCAAGTGGTAGAGTGCTAGCGTTGAGCTGAAGAGCTGAGGGACAGCGCCCAGGCCCAGAGTTCAAGCCCCACCACCGACAAAAAAAAAAAAAAAATAGGAGTCAGAGAGAGTAAGCCACTTGATTAGAGCCACACAGCTAAAAATGAAATTAATATGACCAATAAGAATACTATCTTTGCCAGGTGCTGGTAGTTGATGCTTGTAATCTTAGCAACTCTGGAGGCTTATACCTGAGGATCTTGGTTGAAGCCAGTGTGAGACTTATCTCCAATTAACCACTAAAATGCCTCAAATGGATCAGGAGCCCAAGTGGTAGAGTGTTAGTCCTGAATAAAACAGCTGAGGGACAGCACCCAGATCCTGTGTTCAAGCTCTAGTACTGGCACCAAAAAAAAAAAAAAAAGAAAAAGATTTCTGACCATCCCCCAAGACAAATTCATAGTTTCTTGCCCCTTTGTCAGAACCTCCTTTGCTAGCAGCCAGGGAATAAGCCTGGTATCCTGTGTGACACCCCAGGCCTGACCCAGATCCTTGGTGTATATTGACTTCCTACTAGGTGGCTTGAGCTCCTGAAGGGGCTGAGTATAAGGTCCACATGAAGGAAGAACAGCCAATGTCTTTGATTTCTCTGGAAACAGAACCAAGATGTCATATATGTGTCATATGACAGTGACTCATGCCTATAGTTTGAGCTATTCAGGAGGCTGAGATTTGAGGATCATGGTTCAAAGCCAGAAAGTCTTATCTCCCACACACCAGGCAAAACCTGGAAATGAAGGTGTATTTCAAGAAGTACAGTACTAGTTTGAGGCAGAAAAAGCTAAAGGGAAATTTACACATGCATGTGTATCATACATGTGTATATACATGCATGTGCATATATGTAGATTGGGGGATATCAGGCCTGATAGCTCAACAAGAACTCATGTTGCATCATTAATCTGTAGATTGGAAACGCAGGTAGAATTTCTACTTTGCAGCTAAGTGACAGAATTTGGGTAACTTCAACTTCCTTCTGAAGTTTATCGAGTCATTGAGTAAAGGCCATTCCTTTTAGGAAAGGTAATCACTCTTCTTTACCCAAAGTTTAAAATTATTTGGACTTACCCATTTAAACTTTACCCATGTGATTAAAATGGTAATCACATCCAAAAGTATTTTCGTAGCAACATATACTGATGTTTGCCTCAAAAATGAGGTACTACAGTCTAGCAGAACTAATATGTTAAAATTCATCATCACTAGCCAGGTGTTGGTGGCACATGCCTGTAATTCTAGCTACTCAGGAAGCTTAGATATGAGGGCTCTGATTATCCCCATTTTACAGATATAGAAATAGAGACAAGCAAATTCAAATGACTTGTCTTTGATGTCACAAATTAGTATATGCCAGAGCTGGGTCTTTTATCCTGGTCTTTCCAATTTATCCTTTCCAATTTTATCCTGGCCTTTCCAATTTGCTCATCCTCAAACAATACTCCATTTGTGTGTGTAGCCTTTGTCATCCCCTACCCTCACCCTCCTTGCTTTTTTTTTTTTTGCCAGTCTTTGGGCTTGAACTCAGTGCCTGAGCTCTGTCCCTGAGCCTCTCTTTGCTCAAGGCTAGCACTCTCCCACTTGAGCCACAGTGCCACTTCTGTTTATGTGGTTCTGAGGAATCGAACCCAGTGCTTTATGCATGCTAGGCAAGAATTCTACCACTAAGTCATATTCCCAGCCCCATACCCTCACATTCCTCTAGCATGGAATCAACAACACCCACAGGTATGATTAAGTACACGGCTCTATTTGGTGAGGAAACTGTCTGTGTTTGAGTCTCATCTTCACTACTGAAGTTGGAATGAAATGTTTGTGGGGCCAAGATTCAAGTTTTGTGATCTTGGCCCTGGGTGATCATTTTTTCTGTGTTCCAGTGGCCAAGGTAATCATTACCTATCTCTTGGGTCTGTTAGCAAGTTCACATAGCAAAAGGTGGGTTGGTTCCTGGGATATATAATCAGCAACCATTAAAGTCAGCTGTTTCATTGAGTAAAGATGGCAACCTACGGCTGGGTGTCTCATTCAGTGGTAAAGCCTATATTTATTTAGCATGGTGAGGAGGAAGAGGGAGGGGAAGAAAGAGGAGGAAGAACCAAGAGGAAGAAGGAGAAGAGGTGGAAGGTGGCTAGCCTCAAACCTATAATCCTAGCTACTCAAGTGGCTAAGATCTGAGGATGTGTTTCAAATCAGCCAGGAAGGGAAGTCTGTGAAACTCTTACCTCTAATAAACTATTCAGGAAAAGCTGGAAATGGCACTGTGCCTCAAGTGGTAGAGCACTAACCTTGATTGAGCCCAAAGAGGCTCAGGGCCAGTGCTCAGGAACTGAGTGCAAATCCCATAACTGGCAAAAATAAATAAATAAATAAAACTGGAGGTAGAAGGAAAAGAGCCAGATTAGGTTGTGTTAGTCATATGTTTTGATGTTGTTGCCATAACAAAATACTTGACCCAGATAAGGGAGAAAGGATTTATTTTGCTCAGTGTCAAGAGATTTCAGGCAATCAGGACAAAGCAGAATAACTCATGGAAGCCAGGGAGCACTGGGAGGGATAAGAGGGAAAGAGAATGCCTGGATTGCAGGCCCCTTTGAATTCCATATGGAACACCAGCCTAAAGGATGGTGCTACCCACAAGCAGGAGGGATTTCTGCTTCAGTTAATCTGCTAGGGAAGGTCCCCCTCCCCAGATTGGTGCTTTACTAATCAGCTGGGTGCATCGAAATCCAATTAAATTGATTCCAATTAAGTTCAACCTCAAGGTTAACCACCACAGATGTCAACTTCATTTGTTTGTATATTTACCTTCCTTGTTCTTTCAAAACTCACCTATCATATGTCATTCTGGAGGGTTTTTTTTCACTATTAGACTACTTTGTATGTGTGTGTATGAGTGTATGCATGCATGCATGCATGCATGGATATGTGCTGATTCTGTGGCTTGAACTCAGGCTCCAAGACCTCTCCCTCAGCTTTTGTGTTTAGATAAGGTTGATGCCCTACAATTAGAGCTAGGCTTCCACTTCTGGCTTTTTGGTGGTTCTTATGAGATAAGAGTCTCACTAGCCAGGCTATAATGGCTCACACTTGTAGCTGCTCATTAGGCTGATATCTGAGGATTGAGGCTCAAAGCCAACCAGAGTAAGCCTCTTATCTCCAATTAACCACCAGCTGTTATTGAAAGTGGTAGAGCACTAGCCTTGAGGAAAAGTTGTTCAAGGCAACACCCAGACCCTGATTTCAAACCCCATGATTGACAAAAAACTAAAAACTCACTAGCTTTCCTACCTGAGCTGGCTTTGAACTCTGATCCATAGATCTTAGTCTCCTGTAGCTAGGATTATAGGTGTGAGTGAGCCACTGGCACCCAGCTTTCAGACTTTGAGATAATGGATGTTCCTAAAATCGCCAGAACTTTTTGCCTTTAATGGAGCCTGCAAGATGCAGAACAGGGTCAAAGCTGGGTGTGGAGTGGCTCTGCCCAGTGAAGAGGGTAGAGGGGAAAAAATAAAAGGTCAAAGACAGTTCAAAGAAAGGAACAAAAGAAACTGAATATATTAGTTATATACTTAGGGTTTCATTATGACATTTTCATATATGTTTATAATGTATTCTATTCCTTATTCTCTTCATCATGATGTAAAATAATTTGGACGTTTCATTGTTTTATTCTTATACATGCAAATAATATGTTTATTCTCTTTCTGTCAAAGTATATAGAACCATTTACAAAAACAGTGCAATGAAGTAGGTTAAAATTATTTTAGGAAGGAGAGTGAATGAGGGAGAATGATTGAGTGGGGCTGATGAAGTAAATTATATTATTGTATTGAAATATTACCATGAAGCCAGGCGCCAGTGGCTCACGCCTGTAATCCTAGCTACTCAGGAGGCTAAGACCTGAGGATCATGGTTCAAAGCCAGCATGGGCAGAAAAGCAAGAGCAGGAAAGTCCAAAGAGACTCTTATCTCAATTAACCACCAGAAAACAGGAAGTGGTGCTGTGGCTCTAGTGGTAGAGTGCTCACCTTGAGCTGAAGAGCTCAGGGACAGCGCCCAGGCCCAGAGTTAAGCCACACAACTTACCACCTCCCCAAAAAAAATGTTATCATGAAACTCCCTGCATAACTGATAGATGTTAGTAAAAATATTTGTTTTTTAAAAAGAACAGTTGATAGCCATACATAATGATACATAATGGTGAAACTACAAGTAGTTATATCCTAAAATAAATATATATATACTCTCATCAATTTTAAGTTGCACTGTACTAGAGTTCCTTGTAAGGTCAATTTGACAATAGAAATGTAAGTATCTATGTAGAAAGGAAGGGGTGTAATTATTTTTTGTGCAGATAAAATTATCTTTTTATTTGTGCAATCCTGGGCCTAAAACTCTGGGATAGTGTGTTATCCCCCGAGATTTTTACTCAAGGCTAGAGTTTTCCCACTTGGTTTTTTGATGGTTAATTGGAGGTAAGTCTCATATACTTCTTTGTCCAGACTGGCTTTCACTGTAGTACTCAGAAGTCAATCTTCTGAGAAACTCAGATTAGAGGCAACAGCCACTGGTGCCCAAAGCTAACATTTTCTTTTATTTAGAAAATCACAAAACTCATTAAAAGTAATTATGGTCAATAACTGAATTCACTGAACTAACAGGGTATAATGTATGTATAAAAATAATGAACTTGCTGGGAAAGTGGCTCATTGGTAGAGCGCTTGCCTTGCATGCATGAGGCCCTGGGTTTGATTCCTCAGCACAACATAAGTAGGGGAAAAAAAAGCTGGAAGTGGTGCTGTGGCTCAAGTTGTAGAGTGCTAGCCTTGAGCTGAAGAGCTGAGGGACAGTGCCCAGGCCCACAGTTCAGGCCCCATGACCGGACCTCCCTCCAAAAATAATAATGAACTTTCCTTTGTGAGCAATGAACAATTTTAAAATAATGTAGGGAGTCAGTTCTGTTTATACTAGTATAAAAAATAAAACATTTTATGTAATCTCGAAAAATGAAAACTGCACTGTATAGCTGCTAGTCTTCAAAGCACCCTGTTTTTACCTGATCCTTGCCTCCTTGCCTCTCAGTAATTTACTTTTATAGAAGGAAATTATTCTTTCCTTTATATTAGTATAGATACTCTCAATTTGAAGCTTATACTTATAAATATGCCCTATGATCTCCATTTTTATGAGGAATAGATCAGGTCCACAAAAGAGACATGAAGATCCCATACACTGGAGGACTGAATATCAGGCATGAACGTTTCCTATCCAGTCTTTCCAAATCATACTTTATCATCCAAAATCACAAGAAACCTGTAAGAGAGAAGCATGGAAACTCAGATATGAGGGAGGGAGACAGTAGATTTATTGCTGATTGATAAGGTCTGGGAAGACTAGTTAGAGGGCCCTTAGATATATAGCCTAGAGTTACTGAGTGGAACTTTTAGGACAAGAGGTAGGAATTCAAAACAAAGTAGGGTGTGCAAAGCAAGACAAAAACAGACTGGATTGAGGCAAGTGATAAAACGTCACCACAACTCAGACCTACCCTAAACTTCATTCCTCTACTCAAACCCATATTCACCCTGATTACAGCAATCCAGCATTTCTTGAAGGGCAATAGAGGTAATATACCATGCTCTGAGAAACTCCTTTAGGAGTTTCACTAGTTAGCTGAAGAAATTAATGAAGAAAAGGCAAGTAGAACACAGCAAATTCAAACAGACAGTGCCAAAGGTCTGAGTTCAAGCAACAGGACCAATAGCAACAAACACATTAAAGGAAAGTCAAAATTCAGAAACAACCAACCAAAAATGCCTTATTGTTTTGTTGATGGAATTTGGTAGTTTCTGGGAAATTAATTAATAGATTAATTTTGAGAAATCTAATGACACAAGCATTGTGTTTTATATCTACCTAACAGTCATACCGTTTCATTCCAGTGTATACATTTGAGCAGTGGAAAATGATCCAAGAATCAATTTAGTGGCTGTGACTCTCTTTACAGTGAGAGGGTAGTTATTCCAAAATTTAAGGCAAAACAGAGACATAGTTTACATTCAGCAGAACATATGTGTTAAACAAAAATAAAAAATGAAAACAACAATCTCATAACCTCAATTACATTATTAGAACAAAGAACTAAAATGCCAACTCATTTAATACTCCCCAAACATTTCCTTTCTCTGTTTGGTCTTGGAATTTTTCAGGAAGCAAACTGATTTTTCAAGAAGAAACTCAACTTACAGTTGGGAGAGGAAGGTCCCCATGCATCTAAGCAAGCGTAGGGTCAAGCATTGGTCCAAGCTCTGCAAGGAGCCTACTTCCTCAAGGATGGCTCATCACTTTGTGGGAATTATCATCTCAATTGCACCTAGATAGTTTGAGAGGGAGAGAGAGAGAGAGAGAGAGAGAGAGAGAGAGAGAGAGAGAGAGAGAGAGAGAGAGAGAGAGTGTGTGTGTGTGTGTATGTGTGTGTGTAGATCCTTCTGCATGTGGGCCTCCCCACCCATGATTGGTGTTTTCCATTTATAAATTGTGGGTCCTGGCCCTTTGCATTGCTGTTGGAAGTGCTCTGAAGTGCAGTTTTGCATTCAGTAGGTGAAAACCCCAAGGCAGGCACTCAGCCTCTCTTCAGTGGACTTTGGGAGTTGTAACTGTAAGGGATCTCAAGCTACAGATCCGATGTCAGGCACTAACTGCAAGTTGGGCACAGGACCCGGTGGTTCTACCTTGCAGGTGTTCCTCCAGTCTGGGGTTGATGATTTGTTTGGGAGTCATGAACTTGTGCTGCCATTAGCCTGTGTGCTTCTAGACACCAGAATCTGGCTTCTGAAGCTCCAAGAGCAATTTGGGTGTTTCTCCAGACTAGGAGACCCTGGAACTTTATGTTTATTATTTATTATGACCTAGAGATTTTGTTGTTAACCCATGTGACTTTAATTCACTTTGCCCTGCTGTAACATGAGCATGGTAACAATTGCAGTAAAATTGTAAAGTGTGTGCCTTGATTCTTCTTATATTGCAGTTCTATTTTGGGGTTATATTTTGTTGTTTATCTGAGAGGCATTTTTACTCTGCTTCTGTTTGTTAGCCTTCTTAGCACTTCTGGCTTGTTTACTCATGTTTGTACGTAACCTTGTTTTTAGAGAAAGGTCTACATGGGATATTGGAGTAGTGTGTGCTGGTCCTATAGTTTCAGGAATGAAGCCTAGCAAGGAGGGTACCCTACAAATAGAAATCTCCCTCCTAAAGAACAGAGGCAGAAAAGCACAGGAAGGTGAAGATGTTTTTAGGTTTCCTTCCCCTAAGCAATAATTGTTCTACTTCTTGAAGCAATCACTTGATGCTTTTGAAAGGAGCAATCACTTGCCGCTTTTGAAAGGTTTAGACCAACTTTCAGGAGGGAAGGTGAGCTGAGCTGAGGAATAAGCCAGAGCATAGTTATCAGAGGGTACAGGAGGGTATGGTTTAGGGTAGAAGGAAAACTATCACAACTGAAAGTATCGGTCTAGGTACCAATCCCTAATCCAATTCTCAATGATTTATTCAGCTTCTTTCCACAATTATTTATAGTATGTGATCTGTCATACTTATCTTCAGTGCCCCATCTGTGGATTTGCTGATGCTAGCTCTAACATGTTGGTACTTCCTGGCAGTTCAGAGAGTTGAAGAGACCTTTGGCCTTCTAAGAAAATTGTAGAAGAAACCTTGAGAAAATATATATTGCTCAAGGTTGTATGCTTTGTAGATATTGTATATCCTGAACATTTAGCTAGTATTACCCATTTGCCACAATCTTCTTAAAAAAGTAATAATTCACTTAGGAAATTCCTTTTGGAAATTGAAGTTAATAAGGCATAAACATTCCTTAAAATACCTTATAGGAACATGTTGGTCCTATTTTTGTGCACTTCTTATGGCATTTGCAACTTTAAAATGTTACTAACATGGATATTCTCTACTTTTTTTTTTTTGTTTTTTGGGTTTTTTTTGTTGGGGGAGGGGGGTTGGTCATGGGGCCTGAACTCTGGGCCTGGGTGCTGTCCCTCAGCTCTTCAGCTCAAGGCTAGCATTCTACCACTTGAGCCACAGCGCCACTTCCAGCTTTTTTCTTTTTGCTTATGTGGTGCTGAGGAATCTAGCCCAGGGCCTCATGCATGCAAGGCAAGCGCTCTACACTGAGCCATCTTCCCAGCCCCTCTACTTTCTGTTGTTGATAAATTACAATTTCTCCAAAAGAATAATGAGCATATTTTACACCACTTAAAATGAGAGAGTGCCTAAAAATATATTCCAAGACAATTGATAAACTATAATTAAAATACAATGCCCTCTTTTTGTGTGCTAGTCCCAGTTCTTGAGATCAAGGTCTAAACACTATGAACTTCTTTTGCTCAAGGGTAATGTTTACCACTTAAGCCACATCTCTACTCCCAGCTATAATTGGTAGTAATATGTCTAATAAAATAATCTGAAGTAGAAATTTTTTAATGAATATAAATTAAAGGTTTATTACAAAATGCAAAATGTTAATTTCTCATTGTCAGTGATTCAAGAAAACAAAGTCATGACCCCTGGATGCAGCTGGGGCCAGTAGAGACCAGTATGCAGGCTAGGAGTCAGAAGCCAAGCTTAAGAACGAGCTGACAGACACTGATTCACAACCTCTAGTAGGTGGGTGTTCTCCAGGGCAGCTGCTACTCGCTCCTTATCTGCAAGCTGTTTGTTCACTGCCTGCTCCGAGGCATGGGTTCCTGGGGTAATGTGCACATCCATCTTGAAACGCTGGGGAAGGGATCGCAGAAGCTTGACTTTGATAGACAAACCAATAAGGGTGGCCATGCTGCAGTGCAGAATGGTGGGCGTGAAGGCCACCGCCACTGTGCTCTCAGGGTCTCTAACCTGAACCCAAACTTGCTCTACTACGTTCAACTCCTCTAGGGTCAGGGGATGCCCTGGGTCATTGATGGAGCGAGTAAGATCGAAGATCTCTGGTGCATCAATGCTGTAGGGAACCTCCTCGTCCTCCTCCCCTGCAGTCACGGGCCGCTCCCCAGAGCGCTCATAGATGAGGGGGTTTGCATTCTCCAGCAGGCCACGGCCACCGCCTACCATCCAGCAACTGCGGCCAACCTGAAATAGAAATTTGTTAATGTTTAAGGAGTGATCTTCAGTCACTTATGTTTATGATGATAGTCCAAATCCCAAAAGAAAAAAATGCCCACCCTGAAATATATTTCACTCCCAGTGTCAAGCATTGTGAATATAGACACATTGCCAATAATTAAATCTTTTAAAGTTTTTTAAAGTATGAAAGCATTCAGGTGATGCGGACAAAACCAGTAGTAAGATACAAACGTTGCTTTAAAATGATTCATATTGTCTTTCCTAAAACATCCTCACTGAAATCTGCAGAGTAGATTCTCATTCTTGGCAAGTATCACCGTAAAGTTCTTTTTTTTTTTTTCACCAATAGAGAATTCAACATAATTATCTCTAATTTTATTACCAAACATTTATATAGGTGATCAAGGACTTTGTAGGTCTATGTGTTTCTGTGTTTTCTCACAGAGCAATTATGTATGGTCAGTAAGATGGTGTTTCAGATTTTACTTCCTTTTTTTTTTCCTTTTTTATTGTCAAGGTGATTTGCAGAGGGGTTGCAGTTATATAAGTAAGGTAATGAGTACATTTCTTTTCAAACTTGTTCTTCCTTCCCTCAATTTTCTTTTACTTTCCCTCCCCTACAACCCAGTTCATGTTATTTTAGATTAGCAAATTTCCATTCTAAGTAATTGTGTAAAAAAAAACACCAGAACTGTGGATAATAGCAATTCCTGTGTGATAAACCAACAAGTATAAGCAAAAGTTCACAGCTATTTAATTCATTATATTTAACTTTTATGAATCTAAAATTTGGGGTGTCCTCAGCTTAGTCTTTTGTGTTAATGTTGTTTAAGAAACATAGAAAACTTTAATATTCTGGGTCCTTTGCTGAGGGTTGTTGGTTGGGATTGGGTCACTCCTATGAGCAGTATTTTATGTTGCATCTTTATTAGGCCCTGTATCTCCAGCAGGATGGCCAAGGTTCTTTTTTTTTGGGGGGGGGGGGTCCGGTCATGGGGCCTCAGCTCTTCAGCTCCAGGCTAGCGCTCTACCACTTTAGCCACAGTGCCACTTCTGGCTTTTTTCTTTTTCTTTTTTTTTTGAGAGTAGAATTCTGTTTTATTTAAAGATAGGATTTTAAAGGATTGGGACTTCTGGGTATGTTTTTTTTTTCTTTCTTTCTTTTTAACTGTAAAATGGGGTCAAAGTTAGTTTCATATTGAGCTGGAAGATTTTCCTCCTATGAACCTAATGCAGGCTGAGTTCTCTGTTACCTCTTGACCAAGCAATTCTGACGTGGTTGCTGTTCCATGGCTTCATGGAAGGACGTGTACGCATGCATGCATGTATGTATGTATGCATGTATGTATGTATGTATATGTATTTATTTTTGTGCCAGTCCTGGGCTGAAACTCATGCACTGTCCCTGAGCTTTTTTGCTCAAGGCTAGTACCACTTGACCCACAGCATCACTCCTAGCTGTGTGTGTGTGTGTGTGTGTGTGTGTGTGTGTGTGTGTGTGTGTGTGTGTGTGTGTGTGTGTGTGTGTGTGTGTGTGTGTGTGTGTGTGTGTGTGTGTGTGATTAATTGGAGATATGAGTCTGAGTTTTCTACCCAGGCTGGCTTTGAACTGAAATCTTCAGATCTCAGCCTCCTAAGTAGCTAGGATTATAGGCCTGAACCATAGGCTCCTGGCTTTATTTATTTTTTTAAATCTACAAATGGGGTGACATTTTTGTTCTTTGTCTACAAACATTTCCTCTTTCTGCCTATGTTTACAACATGTGTCTCATCGAAGGCCTGCTACCTGGAGTTGGCCTATAGACATGCTATGTTACAATCCCTTGTATCCTATTTCAGAACCCTTAGAGGATGCCCCAAACCACAAACGGAACTGAGCCTTGAAGGACCAATGGTTTTCCTATCCATGTACACCTAGGATAATGTTTCGTTTGTAAACTAGGCACAATAAGGGATTGGCAAAAACAACAATCACAACAACAAACTGTAAGAAGTTAGTTAATTTTTGGAATCCTCCACTTAGTATTTTCAGACTGCATTTGCTTGTAGAAGCCGAGAAATGAGGTCATGTGCTCTAGGGGCTGCTTCCAGCCAATAGCTGACCATTAAAACATTCTTCCAGTTCCTTCCATTTTCATCCCCAAATTGAAAGCAATGGTAACAGCCTCAGGTAGTTGATCACATTTTCCTTTGCTCTGCTTATTGAATCAGATGAAAGCAGTTGGGGAATCTCTAAATTCAATAGAGTATTAGAAGGAAGAGTGACAGCCAGGAACTTCTCACTGATGAGTAACAGACAGACCAATTTCACTCGTAAGTCTTCATTCACAACATCCACCAGATCTTGTAGCCAATGCAACTTCATCTACAAACTGCTGGCCCATGATAGGTGCTGTTGCGGTTTGAATGTGCAGTGGAAACTTAAATCCCCAAATGGTTTCATGCTCATTATTAAAGAGCTTGAAGTTGTGAGTCCAAGCTCTTTCTCTCTCATTGCCCCTTCCTCTTCTGCTTTCTGCTATGAGATGATGCAGCATGAAGGGCCCCTCTATCTTGCATTTCCCAGCTTAACTCCACGGCTGGTCTTCAAAACCCCAGGGCCTGCTTCCAATCCGGGCTTTGACAGCATAAGCCATTGACAGGCTGAAGGCCTTGTCATTGCTCCCTTTCCACTTTGGACATGTTACTTCTCCAGGACTTGAAATGTGCAACTTAGAATCTCTTCCAAATAGGGAGCATCCTCAGTGCTGGTAAGTAGTTTGCAGGGTCCCTAAGACTGTTCACTTCAGCAGGACCAAGGCTCTGGCAGTCAGTGGCACTTACCCCAGGCCCTTCTGCAATACCCAGATGACAAACATACAACCAGTCTAATGGAACTGTAGGCTGTCAGGGAAGCTATCCCAGGGAGGTGTCACACCTTGGAATCTACCACAAAGTCCAACAGGAGGTGCTGGAGGAAGCATTGCTTTCTGGAGACTACATCCCACTGCCCGCTGCAGAAATCAGGGTACTGGGGAGTGCGCACGGCCTTTTGGGCCGGGAGGTGAGGCGAGGCCGGGGCTGGGCGGGGCCGTGCTCCAGGCCCCGGAGTTCTCTGAGTTCTCTGTGGCCAGGCCCCCCGCATCCCGCTGCCGGTGGCCGGGGTCGCCCCAGCTTTTTTCTTTTTGCTTATGTGGTGCTGAGGAATCAAACCCAGGGCCTCATGCATGCAAGGCAAGCGCTCTACCACTGAGCCACCTTCCTAGCCCCCAAGGTTCTTAATTTGACTGTTTAGGAAAGTGAGAATTAGGAGCTTCTCAAACCTGTGTTTGCATCATCTTTACTGGTATCAAGCAGGTTCAATGGCAAATAGCAAGTCATTGTACAAGGGTGCTCTGAGTATTTTGATACAGAGAATTAGGCCATTTGGCAACCATTATTGGAACACTATAACATTAGAAAAACGAATTGTATATATTTTTTCCGGTATAACTCTGGGTGAGAAAAATTAAGTTATAACATACATGCATTCCATGGTGTCTAAGTATGTATGAGGTAGAGCACAAATGGTCACTGGAGTCCTAAGATGGATACCTGTGCATTAATAGATTAATAGCTCATGTGTCCCTAAGTGTATTTCAGTAATAACTAGTTTTAGTAAAAATGTGATATAATTTTTTTTGGTTTCAATTATTCAATTATTTTGTGGGAACATTAGTTTTTATGAATTCTACATGTATATTAAACATAGACATGAATTGCTTTTATACTATACCAACTAATGGACTGTGGATTTGTCTTTAGTGTTCAATGCTTTACTTCACACTTGAAACAATCTTCCCTTATAAGAAGGCTTTATGCTTTTCCAGCTTATGTATAATGGTTTGAACAGGAAAATCTGGGGCAAAATCACACAGGTTTTTTCCTGACTTTGTAATTTGGCTTATCTTCCAGCCATGCTTCCAGAATCATCTGTTCATTGTCAACAGCAAGAAAGAATGAACGGATCTCTGGTGAGTTGCTTTTTATTCCTCTTTACTGTACATTCCATTTTATGAACCTAAGTATGTCTAAGATTTAAAAACAGAAAAAACAGGTCCAGCTTGAGGAACATGTTCATAAATTAATTAAAAATTGCTTATAGATTTAGTAGTTTATAAAATCTCACCTTTTGTCTTGAGTGCAGATTTGCTTGTTTCCAATGTTTTAAAATTTATTTATTGAGATGAAGTGATTACTTAAATTTCCACAATATTTTGGGATCGTTAGCCAAAGTCAAAACACATTTTTAACTTTACAAGGCTAATTGTCATCATCATGGTCTATGAAGCTTGTGAACTCTACAAACTTTGACAATACAACTATCTCTTCCATGTCGGGTGATATGCACATTTCTTTCTTTGTGCTTAGTGTAAGCTATTCCCTCTTTCTCTCTTATTCCCTCCCTTCCACCACTGCCCTTGAGTTGTGTAGTTCACTTTCATGGATGTCCAGGGCAGCTGATAGACCCCTTTGCTGTATTTTATCACTTGTTTCTTTCTGATTCTATACCCTCCTCCTAGATTCCCTCATATGTGCACTTGTATATCAGGGAGACCATATGTCAGCTTGGCTTATTTTGCTCAACATGATTTGTTCTAGTTCTATTTTCCTACAAATGTCATTATTTTGTCCTTTCTAATGGCTACATAAAAAATTCCATTGTATATAGGTACCACAATTTTGGATCCATTCATCTGTAGTGGGCATCTGTGTTGTTTCCATATCTTGGCTATTGTGAAAAGTGCAGCAATGAACATGGAGGTGCATGTGTCCTTGTATCCTGGTTCCTGTTGCTCAGGGTAGATACCTAGGAGTGATATAGCTGGGTCATAGGTAAGGTGTATGTTTAGTTTTCTGAGGAACCTCCAGACTGCTTTTTCCAGAGTGGTTGCATTAGTTACATTCCCACTGCTAATGCATTCCCACCACTAATCTTTCTCCACATCCCCACCTTCATTTGTTGTTTGAATTTAGGATCTAAGCCATTCTGACTATGGTAAGGTGGTACCTCAGGGTTGTTTTTATTTGCATTTCCTTTATGCCCTGGGATGATGAACATTTCCTGTGTTTAATTGCCATTTTTATCTCTTCTTCTGAGAAATTTCCCTTTAGATCCCTTTCCCATTTAATTATTGGTTTGTTAGATTTGGGAGAGATTGGTTTCTTGAGTTCCCTGTATATAGTGGATATTAGGCCTTTGTCTGGTGTATTGCTGGTAAATATCTTTTCCCAGTTGTTTGGCTGTCTTTCTAGTTTGGTAGCTATGTCTGTAGCTGTGCAGAAACTTTTTATTTTAAGGTAGTCCCAGTTGTCGAGTCTCTCTCCAATTGTTGTGACCCTGGGACTCTCTGTTCAAGAAGGTACTGCTTGTGTCTTTAAGTTCCAGTGTCTCTCCTACTCTGTCCTGTGGTAGTTTCAGAGTTTGAGGTTTGATGTTAAGATCTTTAATCCATTTTGAGTTGATATTAGTGCATGGTATTAGGCTGGGGTCCACTATAGTTTTCTGCATGTGGCTGCCCAGTTTTCCCAGCACCAATCGTTGAAGAGACTATGTTTTTTCCAGTGTATGTCTTTAGCTCCTTTGTTAAACAGCAGCTGATGGTAAGTATGTGGTTTTATTTCTAGGTCTTCTAGTCTATTCCATTGGTTTTCAGGTCTATTTTTGTGCCAACACAAAGCTGTTTTGTTATTATGACTCTATAGAAGAGCTTGAAATCTGGTATTGTGATACCTCCTGCTTTGCTCCTTTTGCCTAGGATTGCTTTGGGTATTCTAGGTCTTTTGCAGTTCCCGATGAATTTTTGGGTTGTTTTCTCTATTGGAACTGCATTGAATTTGTATATCATTTTTGGCAGGATGGCCATTTTCACAATATTGATTCTGCCTATCCAAGAACATGGAAGGTCTTTCCATTTCCTGGTGTCCTCTTTAATTTCTTTCTTTAGGCTTTTATAGTTTTCACTAAATAGGTCCTTTACATCTTTGGTTAGGTTAATTCCTAGCCATTTGGAGGTTATTATGAATGAGGTTGTTTTCCTGATTTCCCTTTCTTCTTGTATATTGTTGATATACTGAAAGGCAACTGATTTTTGTGCACTAGTTTCATACCCTGCTACTTTGCCCAAGTGACTTATAAGTTCTGTGAGTTTGGGAGTGGAATTTTGGGGGTCGTTTAGGTATAAGATCATGTCATCTGCAAATAGGGATAGTTTAATTTCTTCCTTCCTTTTGTGGCTCTCTTTAATGTCCTTTTCTTACCTTTTTGCTCTGGCTAAGGATTCCAGAACTATTTATTCTAGATTTTCTACTCACTAGCTTTCGTTATTTTTCTCGCTCTCTCTTTTTGTATCTATTTTTCTATCACTTTTTCATTTTCTTTCTCTCAGGGCCTCTTCCATCCATCTGTCTCTTTTTTTCTTTTCTTCAACTGATCTATCTGGGAACTAGTTTTTCTTACTGATCAATTTAATTTGCTGATGTGGCTCTTAGAATTCAGATTTTTATTATCCATTATATAGGGAAAGTGTTGCCTAGATAGTTCTATGGGATTCCAGAGCCAAAGAAAATTAGAAAAACCTAAAGACATATACACATAGAGAGATTGTTAGTTATTTCATTATAATTTTGATATGAATTTTTCTCATTACTATTATTTACTATTTGCATATATTCTTCAGTTTTTTTTCCCATTTTAAAATCAGATTTTCTGTGCAGTAGTTTTGGATTGGTTTTATATTTTCTAATGCATTCCAGTAATTAACATATTTAGAAATATTTGAGAACATTTTCTTTTATACCATGTTTTTTCTTTTTGGTTCATTATACCTTTTGAAGGAAAAGTTTTAAGTGTATGAATTTAAATAATGTTTAGCTTTGTATCAGATACTTTTGGTGTCCTATCCAAGGAGTTACTGTCAAATCTAATGTCATGAAGCTTTTCTTCCCTCCTCTCTTTTTCTTCCTGCCCTTTCCCTCTCTTTCCCTCCTCTCCACACCTCTCTTCTTTCTTCTTTTCCCTACCCCTTTGCTCCCCTTCTCTCCCTGTTCCACTTTTTCTTTTCTCTTTAGCTCTGAGATGAGGATTGCTGTGTTGTCACAGTTGGTATCTAACTTGGAAACTCATTTGATATTCCTACCTCAATCACCATCATACCTTTCTTGGGCTAGTACTGGATCTTGAACTCACAGCCCTCATAGTCAGTTAGCTTCTTCTTTCAATGTTGGGCCCATCACTTTAGCCATGAGTCCAACCTGCTTATTAGCTGCTTAAATTGAGTTGTCTACTCAGGCTGGTTTATAGACCTCAGCCTCCAAAGTAAGTAGGATAGGATACCAGTTGAGCCAGAAGCAATTGTTTTGTTTATTCTTACCTGAATATTTAACATTAACAGTTAATTGGATATTACAATGAAACAAGATTATTGTTATTGGTTTATGCAGAATTAATATTCAACCTAAACTCAAATATTTCATGATTCAAATTAAGTGTTGTATTTTATTTCAAATAATCTTTTCAAGAAATATTTTATTACTCCCTCACCTATAGTCTATATTGTAGGAGGTAGGCAATGTTCACAAAAATTCATGCTAGCAGTTCTTTTTTACTTAGGAAGGAAGTATCAGGATATCTATGACCTCACTACATTCTTTAGAAAATTAATAACAAAAATGATTGACATAGGATATTGTTATTGTGGGAACTAAGTCAAATCTTGTATGGCCTTATCAATCATTAGCTACTTTCTCAAGTACTATTACTCCATTTAACATTGACCTGGACACTGTGCTTTTTGTAGATCTACTAAAGTGGTATGTAGTCCATGTGATATCCTTAATGTGTTTTGATTGCTTACAACAATACTTTTTAATAGAAGATCTAAATAGGCTCTTCACTGGGAAGAAAAAGTAATTTTTTTTACTACATTGTTACCCTAATATGTAGTAAATTTTATCAAAACATCTTTCTGGTACCTACTTATATTTAATGTTATCATGTCAGGTTATTAGCTCCTTAGAATTGTTATCTTCTTTCTCTTGCTAGCACCAAAAATGTGTTCTGATTTATTAGGGAATCTTTGTATTTTAATTAGTGTTAACATAGAGGCAAAATATTTGATTTTTAATTCTCCCAATGTATAGATGACACAAAATACACGTTAAAAGGGTGAAATTCCAGACCTACTGTTCCCATGACTGAAGGCTAATTATTTGATGGAAATATACCCTCACAGAAGCTGGTGTCATTTGATGATTTGTCTGTGGACTTTAGCTGGGAGGAGTGGATGGACCTGGACACTGCTCAGAGGACCTTGTATAGAGATGTAATGCTGGAGACCTACAACAACCTGGTGTCTTTGGGTGAGCAAAAGTCATACTAATTTGCAAAGTCAAATGATTTGTTTTCAGTAGATAGCTGAATATTTGTCAGATTTTCAATAGTATTTAGATGTAAGGTTCCAGTGTGTGAGAAGTATCATTTCTTCCAAAGGAAAACTTCAACTTTATCATGTAACTCCTGAGGCAATTTTATTCTCATTCTTCAAGAAGCAAATCAGAAATTTGACAAAAGTTTTAAACTATGCTCCACTAACAGGAGACTGTCTTCCCAAACTTGAGGTGATTATTTTAGGTGTTATACAGTAGAAGAGGTATGACTATTGGAAATATGAACTGGAAATCACTAGTTGAAAGTGGCTATTTATAATCCAAACCTGTCCCTGGGTGCAATGGCTCAAGCCTATAATCCTAGCTACTTAGAAGGCTGAATCTGGGGAATTTCAGTTTGAAGCCAGCAATGGCTGAATAGTCCCCATGAGACTCTTATCTCCAACTAACCACTCAAAAATTAAAAGTGTAGAGGGGACTTAAACTGGTACATTGCTATCATAGAGCACAAGGGCCGAGATTAAGCAACAAAACCAGTAAAATAAATCCAAAGCTGGGGAAAATCAATCATGAAGCCAGTGAGAACTGAGAAACAACATTTAAGAGCAACATTGTGAACAGGATGTCTGAGATGTTAGAGGAATGATGACTCAGCATGAACAATAGTTCTGCACTGGTTCTTATTAGCAGGGCCCTGTGTTCCTAAACCTAACTTGATTGTCAAGCTGGAGCAAGGTGTAGAACCATGGATAGGAGAAGCCTCAGACAAGAATTTCACAGGTAAGTTAATGCACCTTGCAGAGTGACATTGGATCCAGCCCCCAGTTGGTAAGTTCATCTTGTGCTGAACTGAGCAATAATGTTCCTAGTCAGAGAATTATGTGATCCTTTATCTCCTTTGTGAATCAAGAATTAATATGGAGATACCCTGAATTCTGTGTGGCAGTTGAGTTATAGTTAGCAATTCTCTTTCTCTGTGTGGAAATCATTCTGAAACAAACCAACAAAAAGTAATGGAGGAAATGAGATATCATTTTCTTTGAAACTAGCACAATCCGGGTAAGTGGAAATAAGGAGTACTTCTGGGCTACTATCCTTTGAGAAAGCAAATTTCTTTTTTTTTTTGGGGGGGGGGTCCAGTCGTGGGCCTGAACTCTGGGCCTGGGCACTGTCCCTCAGCTCTTCAGCATAAGGCTAGCGCTCTACCATTTGAGCCACAGTGCCACTTTCCGGCTTTTTTTTTCTGCTTATGTGGTGCTGAGGAATCAAACCCAGGGCCTCATGCATGCAAGGCAAGCGCTGTACCACTGAGCCACCTTCCCAGCCCCAGAGAAGGCAAATTTCTTATCAGTCATGGTTGGCAGAGACTGGGATTCAGAACCAAAGATTTTAGTATAGAGAGGATAATTGAGTGATCTTTACCTGGAGGATATTTGGTCTTCCATGAATCTAAAAGGCAGGAGTGTTAGAAAAGGAATTTTGATGAAACTTTGTTAAAGATGGAGAGAAATGGTTTTTAAAATTCTCAAAGGGACCTAAAAGTAATTCTTACTAAGAAGTTAGAACTGAAGAGATATAGGTATGAATCCTTACTTCTGAGAACAATTCCTGTTTAAGTGAAAGGACAAGGGGTGTATAAAACATTCTTTTGGTCTCTGAATCTAGAAAATATTACTTTTCCTAACCTACTAGTTAAGAAAAAAGCAGCACAGTACATAAATTTTTTCAAGAAAAATGAAAAACACAGCAGCTATCCCCTTATGATCAAACAAAAGTATATTTGAGAAAAACAACACTATAATTACTAAAGGCAAATGGCTAGTACTTGGCTTAAAATTCTAGCAGCACATAGTTGAGTGATTTGAGTAAATATTTCCTCTGATATAAAAGAAGAAAAAATTTAAACACAAAAACATTATTTTCCACTGGAAGTAATCAGTATTACTTCAATACATTTGAGAAAAAAGCATATATTTTCTATAAATCATTTCTGACTTTGATATTTTAAAATCTCTAACAGTTACAATGAAATAAATGTCTACACTAAGTGAACTTTGGATTTTACTTATTTTTTATCTTTTTTTCTATGACTCATCTTAGATGTCCCAGGAATTGAGGATGTGATTAAGATGTGCCAGCAAAGTCCAGATGAATGTCTGTGTGAAGCAACAGTCACGAAAATTAACACAGTGGAGGAAAGGGTGAGATTAGTAATGACCCTTAATTTGAGCTCAAAACATAAGCCAGAGGTGATTAGAAATAATGTGAACTCCTTAGAGATAAGGACTGAGGATTTCATTGAGTATCAGAACATGCTTCTCTATAGTGAGCCTGATGAGATGCATGCTGCATGTAGGCCTGGTGTGTCTCCTGTAATTGAAGAATCCTGCAGATATTCAGAACATTTTAGTCAAAAGTATGAGAACTCCAAATGAGCTGCAGAATTTTGAATATGGAGAAGGGAAGTATTAAACTCAGAGACCATATTCTTTTTAAAAATTTTTCTTACTTAAAAAGCTTTTTTGTCAGTTGTGGGGCTTGAACTCAGGGTCTATGCACTGTCCCTCAGCTCTTCAGCTCAACGCAGTGCTCTACCACCTGAGCCACAGCACTAATTCCTGTTTTCTGGTACTTTATTGGAGATAAGAGTCTCACAGACTTTCCTGCCCTGCCTGGCTTTGAACCACAGTTCTTAGATCTCAGCCTCTTGAGTAACCAGGATTACAGCATGAACCACCAGTGCCTGGGTTAGAGATCATATTCTTTTTTTTTTTGTCATGGGGCTTGAACTCTGGGCTTGGGTGCTGTCCTTGTGCTCTTCAGCTCAAGGTAAGCACTTTACCGCTTGAGTCAAAGCACCACTTCCGTTTTTCTAGCAGTTTATTGGAGATAAGAGTCTCATGAACCTTCCTTCCTGCCCGGGCTGGCTTTAAACCACAATCCTCAGATCTCAGCCTCCTGAGTAGCTAGGATTACAGGCGTGAGCCACCAGCGCCCGGCTAGAGATCATATTTTTTAGATGTAATTGGGTTTGTGTGAGAGAGACCTTCCACTTAGTAAATATAGAAAAGACTATAAGTCAGCTCTCCTTGTCTAAGAAATACTTCAGAGAGTAAGGAGAGCACCTGAATGTATGGTCTGTAAAAACATTCTACTTTAGCCTTATAGTCACTACACATCAGAAAATATACTCAGGACAGAATCCTTGTCCATGTAGTGGACATTAGTCCATTAGTCTTTCACTAAAGCAATATACCTTACAAAACCTCAGAGCAAATCTCCAGAGGAGTAGTCTGATGAGTCTCCAATTTGCAAAATTTATCTTTCAGAAGTCAGACCTGACTTTCCAGCCTGAAACACGCACAGTAGAGCTACCCTATGCATATGAGGAATGTAGGAAATTTCCCACCCAGAAGTCATCTCTCAGCAGGCATTGGAGAACTCACACAGAAGAGAAAACTTCTGAATGCAAGAAATGTGGAAAGACCTTCAGGCAGTCATACCTC
Organism: Dipodomys merriami; assembly: GCF_024711535.1. Taxonomy (NCBI): domain Eukaryota; kingdom Metazoa; phylum Chordata; class Mammalia; order Rodentia; family Heteromyidae; genus Dipodomys; species Dipodomys merriami. The sequence continues at coordinate 1,124,782 of NW_027204704.1, read as the reverse complement.
ATTTTTCATCAGAGAACACACACAGGAGAGAAACCTTATGAATGTAACAAATGTGGAAAATCTTTCAGACACAAGGCAAACTTTACTGTCCATTGGAGAATCCATACAGGAGAGAAACCTTATGAATGTGACAACTGTGGAAACTCCTTCAGACAGAAGTCAGACCTTACTTTGCATCAGAGAAGACACACAGGAGAGAAACCTTATAAATGTGACAAATGTGGAAGGTCTTTCACCCGTAAGACACACCTTCATGTTCACCACAGAATACACACAGGAGAGAAACCTTATAAATGTGACAAATGTGGAAGGTCTTTCGCCCGTAAGACACACCTTCATGTTCACCACAGAATACACACAGGAGAGAAACCTTATGCATGTATAAAATGTGGACAGTCTTTCACCCGTAAGGCATCCCTTCATGTTCATCAAAGAACACACACAGGAGAGAAACCTTATGAATGTGACAACTGTGGAAACACCTTCAGACAGAAGTCAGACCTCACTTTGCATCAGAGAAGACACACAGGAGAGAAACCTTATACATGTGACAAATGTGGAAGGTCTTTCGCCCGTAAGACACACCTTCATGTTCACCACAGAATACACACAGGAGAGAAACCTTATGCATGTATAAAATGTGGACAGTCTTTCACCCGTAAGGCATACCTTCATGCTCATCAAAGAACACACACAGGAGAGAAACCTTATGAATGTAACAAATGTGGAAAATCTTTCAGACACAAGGCAAACTTTACTGTTCATTGGAGAATCCATACAGGAGAGAAACCTTATGAATGTGACAACTGTGGAAACACCTTCAGACAGAAGTCAGACCTCACTTTGCATCAGAGAAGACACACAGGAGAGAAACCTTATAAATGTGACAAATGTGGAAGGTCTTTCGCCCGTAAGACACACCTTCATGTTCACCACAGAATACACACAGGAGAGAAACCTTATGCCTGTATAAAATGTGGACAGTCTTTCACCCGTAAGGCATGCCTTCATGCTCATCAAAGAACACACACAGGAGAGAAACCTTATGAATGTAACAAATGTGGAAAATCTTTCAGACACAAGGCAAACTTTACTGTTCATTGGAGAATCCATACAGGAGAGAAACCTTATGAATGTGACAACTGTGGAAACACCTTCAGACAGAAGTCAGACCTCACTTTGCATCAGAGAAGACACACAGGAGAGAAACCTTATAAATGTGACAAATGTGGAAGGTCTTTCACCCGTAAGACACACCTTCATGTTCACCACAGAATACACACAGGAGAGAAACTGATGCCTGTATAAAATGTGGACAGTCTTTCACCCGTAAGGCATACCTTCATGTTCATCAAAGAACACACACAGGAGAGAAACCTTATGAATGTAACAAATGTGGAAAGTCTTGCAACTGGAAGGCAGAACTTACTATTCATCAGAGAAGACACACAGGAGAGAAGCCTTATAAATGTAAGATGTATGAAAAGTCCTTTACCTGAAAGTCAACCCTCAACAAACATAAAAGAATTCACACAGGTGAGAAACCATATAAATGTAACGAATGTGCAAAGTCTTTCATCCAGAAGACAGAACTTCATGTCCATCAGAGAATACACACAGCAGAGAAAGCTTATGAATGTAAGATATGTGAAAAGTCCTTTACCCGAAAGTCAACCCTCAACAAACAAAAGAATTCACACAGGTGAGAAACCATATAAATGTAACGAATGTGCAGTCTTTCATCCAGAAGACAGAACTTCGTGTCCATCAGAGAATACACACAGCAGAGAAACCTTATGAATGTAAGATATGTGAAAAATCCTTTACCCAGAAGTCAAACCTCAAGAGGCATAAGAGAATTCACACAGGTGAGAAACCTTATGAATGCAATAAATGTGGAAAGTCTTTCAGCCGGAAGTCACATGTCACTTTGCATCAGAGAACACATACAGGATAGAAACCTTATGAATGCAACAACTATGGAAAGATTTTAAGTGGAGGTCACACATGATAGAATTCACACAGTTGAGAAACCTTATAGATGTAACAAATGTGGAAAATCATTTAACCAGAACCTCCTAACTCAGCAGGCATAAGTGAATTCATACACATGAGAAATCTTAGGAATATAACAAATGTGGAAGATCTTTCACCTGGAAAAAACTCAATTTATATCAGAGAACCCACACTGGATAGAAGCCTCATGCATGTAGCAAATGTGCAGTTTTTCACTCAGAAGGCACAGCTTAGGATTCTTCATTGACTACCCACAGGAGAGACATATTATGAATACAACAAATGTGGAAAGTTTTTCAAGAAGACATAGGTCAGTTTGTCTCAGAAAATACCCAGAGGACAGAAGCCATATGAATGTAACAAATATGGAAATTCCTTAGCCATTAAAGCATAGCTGAGCCCTGGATTCAAATAGAACATGACATCTATACAATGAATAGATTATTCTATGCCACAGTTCCATGTTGGTTGTTGTGGACATGTTACTCCTGCCTATGTTATTCCAATTGTCTAACCATGGGAAAGTCAAGTGAGCCTTAACTCTACATCCTTTATATTGCAGCTCATAGATAATATCTACTGTTTCCTGTGATCTCAACCCAGCCCTGAGGGAAGGGTAGATTGTTTTTAAATACTTCCTCAGAATCCCAACACTCCTGAGTAATGGTAATGAGAAAAGAATCTAGTTGAGTGCTGGAGAGCTATCTCCTGGAACCCTTCATTCCTCTGTATAATGTCATGGAATCCAAAGCCAGAGCAAGTTTTTTTCCCTTTCTTCAAATCTTCATCAACTTATCCTGGAAATACTGATGCTCTAGTAGATAGCCTAAGCCAGGAAAGGATTCAAATCATGAATGCCTACCAAGTCTACATTTCCACTCCTGGCGAAAAATAGGTCACCTTCTTTGAAATGGACTTTTTCTGAAGGACATGAGGAAGAGCACACTTGCACAATCCACTCACCATCTTGCTGTCAAAGACCTCTAGGGAGCCTTTCTGATCAGTAGGTGACCCCACCTGTGACCATTGTTCTACGTGGCTCCCAAGATGGTTCACAGATCAGAACATCCTGAACCAATTACCAATTGATATCTGTGCCAAGAATTCACTTTTCCTTGACTGATTGGCCCCGGTTAGTCTTTTGTCCTACTGAAGTGATGCTATGAAGGGAATGACAACTTTCTGCTGATTACTGATGTGAGTCAAACACGCCAGGGGTCAAGGTCAGCTGAGAAAAGTTATCTGCCTCTTCAGGTACTCCTCAACAATCAGGGGCTCAGTCAGTCTTACCCTCACCAGGTGCTTCAGGATAGATACCCAGTCACTCCCACAGTCCTTAACTCACTGAGAACCATCCAAGCTATTTTCCTTTCATCATCCACTATGCACTCTACTGACCTGATGACACTACGCCTTGTGACTACTTCCTCAGGATCCCCCTAGTCACAGGGACAAAGTTATCTTCTCTCTCTCTTTCAGGGACAGTTATCCTCTCTCTCTCTCTCTCTCTCTCTCTCTCTCTCTCTCTCTCTCTCTCTCTCTGTCTCTCTCTCTCTCTCTCTCTCTCACACACACACACACACACACACACTACTCTGAAAACCCATGTAAAATTTCTGGATTTCCATGTCTAATGTTTTCTATTTGGACATCAACACAAATAAGATGATGCACAATTTGTTTCATGATATTCTATTACTATATTTATCTTTTTTTGTTTGTGCTCATAGAGAGCTTTAAACTCATGGCACATTAGTCTTTGGTTTTTATGCTCAAGCTTGGTGCTCTACTCCTTATGCCACATATCAAATTTTGATATTGTTCTATTTTGTATCACGAGTCCTTCTGATAAGGGCAGTGAAGGTGTGCCCCCTGTTACATTTTCTCTTCTAAGATGTTTACAAAAAGATGTTTACATTCAAAGAACTACAATATTTTAAATTAGAAAAGTATTTTTAAAAATGGTTTCATTGCAGAACCTTAAGTCAAAATGTAGTATTTTGTTGCATATTTAAAAATAAGTAAAGATATTGTTTGGTTTTTTTTCTTTCTTCCTTTTTTTTTTTTTGTCTTTCCGGGGCCTGGGCACTGTACCTCAGCTCTTCAGCTCAAGGCTAGCGCTCTACCATTTCAGCCACATCACCACTTCTGCCTTTTTCTGCTTATGTGGTGCTGAGGAATCAAACCCAGGGCCTAATGCATATAAGCCAAGCACTCTACCACTGAGCCACCTTCTCAGCCCCTATTAGAGAATTTTTAAAAAGATGAGGAATAGCTGGGCACTGGTAGCTCACACCTGAAATCCTAGCTTTTCAGAAGGCTGAGATCTGAGGATCATGGTTGAAAGCCAGCCCAGGAAGGAAAGTCCATGAGACTCTTATCTCCAATAAAAACCACTCAAAAACTGGAAGTGGTGCTGTGGCTCAAGCAGTAGAGAGCTCCCCTTGAGCTGAGAAGCACAGGGATAGAGCCCAAGCCCAGAGTTCAAGTCCCACGACTGACCAAAAAAAAAAAAAGATGAGGAATATAGATTAAGTAACATTGAGCAGTCTCTTGTAAAAGCAGCATTCAGAAACTCTAAACATACCTCCATAACAATAGTAAAGATTTCCCATTTCTCAGAATTTTAGAAGGAACCTGAGCACATCCCAACTGTTCACAAATGTGAACCTCTTGGCTCTCAATGACAGTTGGAGTTGAAGGCAAGACTTCATTCTTCATCTCATCATTGTGGTAAGAGGTCATAGAATGTTCACATTGAGCACCTGCCAACATACACATTGACATCGTATTGTTTCAAAAATAAATCCCACAACCACATGTTACTATAATGTCTGGATATGAAATCATTTTAAAATGGCAAAAGAGAGCATCAATCAAAATGTACTTTCATTGATTGAAAATTTCAGTGTGAATTAAAAAAACAACAATAAAATTGGATTGGAGGAAACGCCATCACTGGAACCCGTGAACTTCAAGATCCAGGGCCGAGTCTCAGCCTTAATGCCACTCCTGCCACCACCCAGAAGCCACTGAAACCCTGTCTGTCCTCCACCACCTACTCAGGACACAAAATCCAGTCATGGGTACAAATGAGCTGGTACAGAAGGCCAAACTGACCTAGCAGGCTGAGCAATATGGTGACATGAAGTCTCACTGAGCAAAGAGCTGAATTGTCTAATGATTAAAGGAATCTTCTCTCAGTTGCTTACAGAAATGTTATAGATGCCTATAGGTCATCTTAGAGGGTCATTTCAAGTATTGAGCAAAAAAATGGAAGGTGCTGAGAAAAACAGCAGATGATGAAGAACATAGAATCAAGAATGAGCTAGGAGATAGCTACAATGATGCACTGTCACTTTTGGAAAAGTTCTCCATCCCTAGTGCTTCACAAGCAGAAAGCAGTCTTGTATTTGAAAATGAAGAGAGACTACTACCACTACTTGGCTGAGATTGCTGCTGCTGATGACAAGAAAGGGATTGTGAATCGTTCATAACCAGCATACCAAGAAGCTTTTGAGATCAGCCAAAAGGAAATGCAAGCTGAGTGCTAGTGGTTCACACCTGTAATCCTAGCTACTCAGGAGGCTTAGATCTGAGCATCACCGTTCAAAGCCAGCCCAGCCTGGGCAGGAATGTCTGAGAGACTTTTGTTTTTCTTGTCAAAATAGTGTACAGAGGGGTTACAATTACATGAGCAATGTAATGAGTACATTTCATATCAAGCATTGTTGCCTCCTCCTTTGTTTCCCCATCCCATCCCTTCCTATCCCCCCCTCACATCTCATCACACCCTCCACCCCCATGTGCCAAAATTGTAAAATTCGTTTTTCGGCATAACGTCTTGTACTTCATATTGTTGCAATGGGTCCACCTGTATCCCTATTTAAACAATTTGTTTTTTCCCTTCCCCTCCACAAATTATACAACATCAAATACAGTGAAAACAGGGGTTATACCATCAGGGAGGGACATACAAAGCAATAAAGAAATCTTATAAATATGTTAGAAACAATAGCAAGATAGAAACATTTGAGACTCTTATATCTGATAAACCTCTCAGAAAACCAGAAGTGGCGCTGTGGCTCAAGTAGTAGAGCACTAGCTTTGAGCTGAAGAGCTGAGAGACAGCGCACAGACCCAGAGTTCAAGCTTCACAACTGATAAACCTATCAGTTTGGGTCTGCCCCTTAACTTCTCTGTGTTTTATTATGAAATTCTGAACTCCCCAGAGGAAGCTAGCTTTCTTGCAAAGACAGTTTTTGATGAAGTTATTGCTGAACTTGATACATTCAGTGAAGAGTGGTTCAAAGACTGCACGCTAATAACGTAGTTACTGAGCGAAAAGTTGACATTGTGGATATAAGATGAAGTGAAAGCAGGAGAAGGAGGGGAAAATTAAATGGCTTTCCAACTTTTGTCTGCCTCATTCTAAAATTTATACAGTAGACCATTTGTCATCCATACTGTCCCACAAATAGTTTGTTGTTTATGATTTATGACAGGTTTACGTTGCTTCTATTTGAATTTCTATATTTCCCAGGGGTGTTTCTGTTGCTTAATATTAGGGGAATAGATATTGCCCATTAACATTTAGTAAGCTATCTGTTTTCATATTGAGATGACCAATATGAGGATGTAGAATTTTTATACAAGTTGTAAATGTTTGGCATGTACTTTGGTACATGGTGACTTCACAAAGGCCAGTGTTAAAACTGCTTCCATGTCAAAGTGAAGAAATCTTCCTACATATTGGTTTGTACTGGTGGAGAATAAAAGGGAAAATTGGTTCCAGGCACAGGTGTAGTTATTCTGGATATTAGAAAGTTTGGGCGCACTTGCAGGGCTGTGGTACAAACATATTCCATGGCTGTTACATGCTGGAATCATGTATTTCTGTGGAAGAGTTATCTCAGTGTGCACACCTTAGAGTACAGCACTAGAAGTATTCTTTGAGACAAAGTTGCATCTCAATTAACTCTGGATAAGGGCAGAAATGGTTCACATTCCATTATTTGTAATGTTTGTTCATTATTTTTGCTACACATTTTATTTGTATTTAAATGTTTTAGGCAACCTACGAACAAATGTAAAAGTAAAGATGCAGTGAAAATGAACTGTTTGGTAATCATTATTACTACTTTCTCTACAACTTTCATGTAAATTAGTCTTTTGGTTTTGAAACACCTCAAAAGAAATTGTACATTATTATAAACTTGTTCCTTACTCCCTTTTGGCAGCTAATGGGCTTTCACCAAGTTTAAAG